>NC_058133.1:390187881-390257649 GCF_016433145.1 Gracilinanus agilis
TGGATTGAGAGCCAGGCCTAGAGACGGGAGGTCCTGGGTTCAAATCCGGCCTCAGACACTTCCCAGCTGTGTGACCCTGGGCAAGTCACTTGACCCCCATTGCCTACCCTTACCACTCTTCCAGCTATAAGTCAATACACAGAAGTTAAGGGTTTAAAATAAAAAAAAATAAAGTGTAATACAAAACAGTAATTATCAAAACTATCCGATACTAGCTAAAACTAGAAAGATAGATTAATGGAATAGGACAGATACCACAAATAGCAGTAAAATATTAGAGTAATTTTGTATCTAGTGAAAGCATAGATTTAAATTTCGGGGATAAGAAATCACTATTTGGTAAAAATTACTGGGACAATTGGAAAGTAATTTGTTAGAAATTAGGTATAGACCAATATCTTAGACCAATCACTAAGATGAGACCAAAATGTGTATATATATATGTATATATATATATATATATATATATATAAAATCTAGACAAAAAGGAGATATAAGTAAATTAGAAGAATAGGGTTCATATTACTTCTCTGATTTATCAATAGGAGAGAGGTTTATTAGTTGACAAGATATGAAGAGCATTGTTAGATATCAAATGGGTAAATTTAAGTACACTAAATTAAAAGTGTTTTGCACAAATAAAACAAATGTTGGCAAGAATAGAAGGAAAGGAAAAAGTTGGGGGGAATGGTAGAGAGCCTCCCAGTAGGGGTTTCATATCTAAAATATATAAAGAATTTTATTATTTTTTATGGAAATAGGAGCTATCACCAAATTGATAAATGGCCAAAAAATGTAAACAATTTTCAGATAAAGAAATCAAAGCCATATATAAATATAGGGAAAAAAATGCTCTACACCAGTATTGAATGTTGAAATACAAACTGAAACAATTCTGAGAAATCATCTCACACCTATCAAAATGGCCAAAATGATAAAAGGGGAAAATGGCAAATGTAGGAGGGAATGTGGAAAAATAAGGAGTTAGTACATTGTTGTTGAACTTTGAACTGAACCAAACATTTTGGAGAGCAATTTGGAATTATATTCAGAGAGTTATAAAACTGTGAATACTCAAATGCAGCAAAATCATTGCTTAGTCTGTTTCTCAAGGAGATCAAGGAAAAAGGATATAAACTGAAATTCTCTGAAAAAATTGTAGTAATTCTCTTTGTGGTAGCAAAGAAATGGAAATTGAGAGGATGTCCACCAATTGGGGAATGGCTAAACAAATTGTGTATGTGATTGTGATGGAATACTACAGAGTCATAAGAAATCATGAGCAGGTTAACTACAGGAAACAAAAAAAAACTTGGAAAGAACTATATGGGATAATGAAAAGTGAAATGAGTAGAATCAAGAGAACATCATTTAATGCTAGAGATTTAATACTTGAAGAATAACTTGTAATGTGGCCTCTAGAGAAAGAACTAAAAATGGAAATGTGAAAGATATAATCTATATATTCATATGTGTCTGCTTGATGATGGTATCTATGATGAGGGAAGGGAGGGAGGAGATAAGTTATAAACATTTTTAAAAATTAGAATTGGTCATTTGGAAGCTAATGACTCCATGAAATATAAAGAAATAATGAACAAAGTCAAGAGAATGAAAGCATAAAAGAAAAACTGAAATATCCCAGCAGTAAAACAACTGATTTGGAAAACAGATTGAGGAGAGAGAATTTAAGATTTAGTGGACTACCTGAAAGTAGAAATAAAACAAACATATATTTATTTATTTATTTGTTTGTTTGTTTTTTTTAAAACCCTTACCTTCCGCCTTGGAGTCAATACTGTGTATTGACTCCAAGGCAGAAGAGTGGTAAGGGTAGGCAATGGGGGGTCAAGTGAATTGCCCAGGGTCACACAGCTGGGAAGTGTCTGAGGTCAGATTTGAACCTAGCACCTCACGTCACTAGGCCTGGCTCTCAATTCACTGAGCTACCCAGCTGCCCCCACAAACATAAATTTTAAGAAATAAATAAAGGAAAACTGCCCAGACACCTTAGATCCAGAAGATAAAAGGGAAATTAAAAGTATTCTTTCATCACTCCAGAGGGAGATCTAAAAAAACACTCAAGAATAATATATAGCCAAATTCCAGAGCTACCAGTTCAAGGAGAAAATGTTGTAAGCAAAAATCTAGATTCAAAAAGAAAGAAACCATTCAAATATTGTGAAAAGCCATAATCGGGATCATAAAAGATTTAGTTGTTTCCACATTAAAGAAACAGAGGACTTAGATTATGATATTCTAGAAGAAAAAGGAGTCAGTATTTATTACAACCAAGAATATTTCACCTAGAAAAACTAAATATAATTCTTCAAGGGAGGAAAAAACACATGTATTTAATGCAATAGAGAACTTTCAAATATCCCTAATGAAAAGGCCAAATCATAAGAGTAATAATAAGAGACTAAGTAAAGTAAAAGTATTACATTCCTGAATGGGAAGGTAATAGATGTCATAATCCCTAAGAACATTATCATTACGGCAGTTAGGAGGTACTCCCTTACTCCTGCAACATAGCTCATCTTGATTTCATGTATATAAAAAACAGTATCATATTGCTTGCCTTTTCTAAAGTTAGGAGAATGAATGAAGGGTTAGAATTTGGAACTCAAAAGTTTTTTAAATGTGGAAAGCAAATCAGTAGTAATACATTTTTAAAAAAGTTTTTTTTTCTTTTTAAGAGAAGAGTGGCTGAAGTTCTTTCCTATTTGGAAGAAGAAAAAGTCTTCCTAGAAAGGAAAAAAATCATAGATTTAAGATTAAGAGCTAGAAAATTTATTCCATTTCTTTATCAATTTTCTGGGGACTATGACAGGAAAATAAATTGAAGAAAATCTATCTTGCCTTTCTCATAAAGCATTTTTTATGACTTCTAATAGCTAGAAAGACCAAACACTTAATCTAGTTTTCCTCATTAGGATGATTTTGATTGTTCTGGGAATTAAAATTTTTTATTTATTCTCCTCAAGATGGCCAACCTGCATCATGTTTAAACACTTTATAAGAGAGATAAGGAAAGTACAAAATTAGAATTCCCCGTTGGCTCTGTCTGATCTGCCTCTCAAATCAACCAGACTTCCTTCATTTTTCTTTATGGAGGAGGGATGCATCACTGGTCAAAATTTTCTGTTTTCCTTCTATTTTGCTTTATAACATCATCTGGTATAGATTTTTAAGATTCTAGTTGACCATTCAGCCTTTTTATTATGGAAATTAGTTCAAGAATACCTATGTATTTTTCTCTAGGACTTTTCCCCTTTTTTTTATGCTCCACTCTAGGAAAGTAGAGAAAATTCATCAAATTAGAAGATAAAATATAATTCATGTTAAAGTGCTTTGAGTAAGAGGTGTTCATTTTTTAAATAATTTCTATACCGATTTTGGTTGAGCAGTTTTCTGAGACAGTGCAATGAAACTGTAAGTAGACATTTTAGTTTTCATAACATTATTTTTTATCAGAACTTTCACATATAATCTGTAACCAAGAATAAGATCAGCAAAGAAGAAAAAGCTACCAAACCAAGTAAAAGGAGTAAATAAAGATGTTTAAAACAAGATTGTATCAATATGTATAGTATCTTCCATTTTTCTAAAGACAGGTGTGATATCCAAAGACTTGAATTCAGTTCCCCCAACATTCACTTCCAACCCTCTCCTCTCCTCCATTTTTGAGAAATGCTGTATTAAAAGACAACACTGTTTTCTTGGGGAAATTGTATTTCACTTATTCCCAAGGAAAATAATTTAAAATCCTAACAAGTCATTACTTGTTCTAATTCTTAAAAAGCTACTATTATGGGCAGCTAAATGGTACAAGGGAAGAAGACAAGTAAAAATTTGGCTCAGACACTTCTTGGCTTTATGGCACTGGGCAATCACTTAATCATTATTTGCTTCAGTTTTCTTATTTGTAAAATGAGGAAAATAATAGCACAACCAACCGGGGTTGTGGTGAGGTTTAAATGAGATATTTGTAAAACACTGAGCAGAGTGCCTAGAATATGTGCTTAATGAATGCTTTTTTTCTACCTTCCCTTCCTATTAAATCTAAATGAATATGATCCTTACTGAACTTCTGCTATGTTATCACAGTAATTTTTATTTTGTAAAATTGCACAAGGAAATGACGTAAAAAGATAAGAATTTCTCTACACATTTTTCTCTCACTTATTTATTTTGTTTTAAATTTAAAAATTCTTATTCTCAACAAATGCACAAGGAACTCCAGGGAAACTGGAAGGAAATACTAATTTTACTTTTTTGGAGAAGGATGCCATAAATTATTATTAGAAAGTTGAAGTTGTGAATTGTATTTTAAAAGGAAGTGTTTTTCAGCTGCAAGAATAGAAAATGAAGTGCTAAATGAAATACTCTGTATAAAATGCCTACTACTGTTTGTATATCTGATCTTCATTAGACTCTCTAGCCAACAATTACTGTTAGCTATTATTATCATTCCAACATGTCTATTTTGGACTACATACATGTGGTGTGAGAAAACCTTTTGGTTTTAGGCAAGCTTTATTATCAGGAAGTCACAAGGAAAGTCTTAAATATTTCAATTTAAGTTTTTTTAAGGGGTTTAAGTAAGTGTGGAACTTTGCCTTGGTTAAAAAAACAATCGGTGAGGTCCTCATGAGGCCATTTACCCATAGACTCAAAGGGTAGAATTTGATGATATCCCTTTTTTCATGACAGACTTATTTTTAAAATTCTATCTTCTTTGTTCATTTTGTTGTATTCCCAACCATGTATAGATGATAGCAGTTGGTCTTTGGATTAGATAATACATTTTTTTGGTTCAATTTCCCAGTAGATTCTTGGGATGCTCATTATTATATACTGGAGCTGGGAAAACTGATGTTTTTCTCCTGAGCTTGGGAGGATTTGGCTTTTTTCTATTCCTAATGGAGGAGAAAGAAGAGAAAATATATGCTGAGACTCAATAATGTGTGTGTGTGTGTGTGTGTGTGTGTGTGTGTGTGTGTGTGTGTGTGTTGAGAACATCCTGGATATTGCTGCAGGTGTTGCCACCCTGCTACCACAAATGAAATGGTAAAAGAGAGAAATAATGACTAAAAGAAAAATCTATAAACTATGGAGCAGTGCTAATTGGGCTGTGAGCATCCCTGTTGCAAAGAACAAAATGGGTAACAAGCAAATATTTCCTTATTTTCAATTGTCTTGGGAGACTGATTTTAATTCCCAGTCTTTGTTCTTCAAATCTATTTGCTTTCTCTCTCTCTCTTTTTTTTTTACTCACTTGCTTTTAAAGAAATTGGTTTCTCTTAATTTGTTTAGTATTAGTTTAGTGCATTGTTGGCTTTTATGTTTGCCCTCCAGGGTTAAACATAGCTGAGAGGGGATCAATTATGTGATGGAGTCCTTAGATTGAAAGATTAGAGTAAATAAAACTGGGACCTATTTCCTGGCCAAAATGTGAGACTTCTAGCTATATTTTATAACTCCCCAATATCATAGGAAAAAAAAGAAGTCAGACCAAATGAACCTAGGTCTGGCCCAGGGAAAAGAAGTAGAGTCTTTCCCTTTTGAATGCAGTTGGTCATTTGGTTCTTCCTTAGTTAAAGTTAATGATCAGCTCTTTCCCAAGGGTGGAGCCAGTGGTGGAGAATAGAGCAAAAGCTCCATCTGTTGTGAGGTATTTGGAATGTGGGGTAGCAACTGGAGTGTTCCGGTAAATGTTGAACAATCCTCTCTCAAAAAAAAAAATATATATATATATACCCACAACACTCTTTTAGGTTTAACTTGCATTATTAACACTTTCACCATCACTTTCTTAAGTCTGGAAATCAACATAAAAAAAATCAAGCCCTGATTTGTAGCATTTGCCAATATCTAAGGTGTAAATGCTCACATTGATAACTTAACAGTTGACTTTCCCTCAATCTAAGGAACTATCTCCAACACATGACTGGATGCCAATCACACAAAGGTCTGTGCCAGTCAAAAGGAATTAACTAGTTCTCAGATTGAGCAAGCACATACTGCCAATTACAATTCAGAGTTCTATTTGACTTTTAATCATTTCCTTTATGAATAAAGCAACAAAAGCAATAGATAGCATTATAATAGGGATTTCTAACAAAATACAGTGACAGTCCCTAAAAATTTCGATTAATCTAATCACTGTAATAGCACAATGAAGTTTTAATATGTAAAAAGAATGCTTTATGGTCTCATTTCTTTATCAGCTGCAATGCTCTCTCTAGTTCTCAGGAAGTAATCAAAAGTAGTTGGCATTAAGAAATTTTCCTACTATCCTATCACAATGCATGAACCAACTTTTTATCAGTAATTTGCAAGGATTACAGAGCTTTGTCCTTTAGATGAAAGGCTGTTGGAGGAAACATCTTTTGATTGCCTGAGATAATCAGATAAGCCCCTGAGCATATGTATATCTACTTTAGAGATGGGGCATTTCTATTTGGGACTTGAAAATTCTGGTTCACTCAGGTCTTTCAGAGGGAATAGTTTTTGGTGAGAAGTATAGGAGGAGACTCTTCCTCTCCTCCTTTTTCTCTTCCCCTTCACTATTTCATATCATCAGAGAGATAGGGCCAATAAGAAACAATGGTCACTGCTTCTGCATGGGGATCAGAGAGAAAAATGGAGAACAAATATATGTGTGGAAAGTTTGAAACCCATGAGGAGCTATGTGAGGACTCTACAAAGAGAGTAACCATGTCTAGTACCAAGAGTTGTGAGGAAAGCTAACCTTAGAGAGCATGATCTCTCATAGCTGAGAGAAAGTACCAGCTTTATATTTTAGAAAAGAATAAACCCTTGGAATAAAAAGCTACACCCAAGGGGAACTTCATGAGGACTCCATGTAGGTAGAAAAGGACTTCCAATACCAGAAGTTGTTTCCTGTGTAAGCACCTGCTTGTTGACACACTGATTTTTTTTAAAACCCTTATCTTCTGTCTTGGAGTCAATGCTGTGTATTGGCTCAGAGGCAGAAGAATGGTAAGGGCTAGGCAATGGGGGTTAAGTGCCTTGCCCAGGGTCACACAGTTGGGAAATGTCTGAAGCCAGATTTGAACCTAGGACCTCCCATCTCTAGGTTTGGCTCTCAATCCACTGAGCAACCCAGCTGCCCCCTGTATTCTAAATTAGATATTACTCTTTTCATTGTGGGAGTGAATCCTAGACTTTTTGTGGGAAATATTTTGTAACTATTATTCTTGATACGTCTTTGTTAAAAACCAATTGAGTCCACTGGCTGTAAAGGTTTGGGGCTTGGGAGTTATGATGATATAAACGTAACTTTTCTGGGTTATCCCTAGAACCTTGAGGGCCTATAAAAATGAGTGCTAGTGAGAGTGAGGGGAATAGCCCCAGAAAAAGTGCTGCATTGTCATTTGTGTTATTCCTCAAACTGTAACAAAGAATGAAAATCTCTAGGCTATAATTCTGAGCTGGAACTGACTCTACTGTGGGAAAATACAGTCTGTGCTCTTATCACACTCAGTATGTGATGAAATGACAGCTTGTGGATGTTCACAGTTGTTTTTATAGTCTTTTGACAGTTAATATAAGTCATTGATTAATAAAAACCACATCCTCAAAATATGTTAGCCAGTAGAGGATAAATTCTAGTACAAGGTCCAAGCATTTTATTGAATTTATAACTAATTCTTCAGACAATAACTCTTAAGAAGAGACATAAAGATAGGGTTGTCTCTCTGAGTTATAAAATCTGAAGACCCTGTTATCGACATAAATTCCTAGAACAGCACATGCTATTAATAAATTCCTACTTTTACAACTGACTCTATGATCATTTCTATTATCTTTATCCAGAATCAGGATTTCTCCAAGTTGTGTACTTGACATTCCAAGGTTGATAGCAGGAGCTCTTGAGCTGACTCTTCTCCTTTTTTATTACTACTGCATATACACAGTTCATTAACAACCCAAATACACCCTTTCTAACATCCTTGTTACAGATACAAGTTAAGAGTTTGTATGAGATGACTTGATTTTACAGTAATTTATGTAAAAATCAATAATTATAATTTCAACTTTTCAAAACAGAAAAAGAATAAAATAGAGATGACCTCATAGATAGACAGTAATGTCGAAATTAGCTTGAAGGAAAACTGTTTTCTGAATTTGACTTATACACATTCAAGAATATTATACCTAAATGAGGATCATGAGCCAATGACCTGAGGCAACATTTTCTGGCCTGTGTTCTGTGGGACCTGAATGTTCTATGATGATGATGTAAATGTAAAATTTGCCAAGGAAACTCCATAGACAGTAGGGTCCACAGGGACATGAAGAGTTGGATATGACTGCAGGACTGAATGATGGTTTTAGCAATATTTCTTTTAAAATATCAAACATGAAATTATATGCATATGTGAAAAATAATTGTATATGGCAATTTTTTGGTTACAAAAAATAAGATCATAGGATTTTTAGAGCCTTTTTTCCTGCCACTCAGATCCCACTGAAAAACCTATAGGAAACAGGTGCTGTGAGTAGCTCTTCCCTTCAATTTATCCCCCTTCCTGACTGAATACTAAACCCCTAAGAATACTAAATTCCCATGAAAATGATCCAAAGGATACAGTTGCTCCATTCTAACACTCACCTCTTGGATCCATAGGGGAGAGGTGAGTGAATGTGGATGTCATGAAGGCTGCTTGGTCATATGCCAAGGTCATTCATTTCATCCCAGACCATTGCCAGTTACCCTGACTTTTGTCCTGCCATTGGACTTCAATGACTCTGGAAGAGAGAATGAGCCTGATGACTTTGTGTAACTCTGCCTCACTTCAAACTAATCAATTCCCAAGACATTATCAGTGATGCCATCAGTCCTCTTTGAAAAAGGGAGAAAAACAAACAAATTGGTCTATATAGTTGCTGAAATTCTTTCCAGCCTTAAAAACTATGTGAAACTCTGCTCTCTCTCAACTCCACCTCCCTCCCTCCACAGACTCACTTTCTATCCTGCCAAAAATGTTTCTCTACATTAAATGCCACCTCAGTCACCTAGAGGGGAGACAACACTTTCTCCTTTTTTCAACAATATAGTTAGTTGAATTGTCAGTCAACAGCAGACCACCAGCTAGCTCAGCTTAGCATATGAACCAATGAAAATGTTTAATAAGACACCTTTTGTGATTTGGGGAGTGTGTGGAGGAGCTGGAAGAATTGTGGATGGGATCCATTAGGTAGATAAGAAGAAATATAAGGTAAATATTTAAGAGATTTGTGATTTTATTTATGTACAATCTTCTTTGTTTATGGAAAAGCTTGTTATTTTTTGGTTTAGTACATTTTGAAATTAAAGATAATGTTAAAAAAGTTTACAATTCACAAAGCTTAAAGAAGATAACATGTATTGCTGGGTTGAAAGAAAAAGAAAACAGAACTGGGAAAAAATAAAGAAATCTCAACTACAAAAATGAGTGGAAAAAAAGATAGCTTGAGTTTGATTGACAGTTCAGTTGGCTAGTACCAGGGGAGATGGGAAAATTAGAGGGTTCTGCTTAGATAACTTTCATTAAGGGAAGGGGACAAAGAACTTTTGAAAACTTGGGACCCAAGTATCCCCCAAATTCAATCTTGTTGTTAAGGTTCCACAGAAAAGTGTGAAGACTTTTAATGTGTCCTTTAAGACTTTTCTGAGAAAGAAGGTCTAAGGAAGGAATTGCTAGAGAACTAGAAAGATACTGAAGAGAGATTATCCAGAGTCATATTCTAAGCAAAACTGTGATGCCAGGGGGCAGCTGGGTAGCTCAGTGGAGTGAGAGTCAGGCCTAGAGACAGGAGGTCCTAGGTTCAAACCCGGCCTCAGCCACTTCCCAGCTGTGTGACCCTGGGCAAGTCACTTGACCCCCATTGCCCACCCTTACCAATCTTCCACCTATGAGACAATACACTGAAGTATAAGGGTTAAAAAAAAAACCAAAAAAACTGTGATGCCATTTATCCCATCAAGTCTATCTCATCTTACCATGCCATCACAGTCAGGGTCCTTGATTATGGGCCCTACCTTTGGCCATTTCTCTGGGTCCTGACCCACATTTTCATGAGAACCAATATACTCTCAAGGCCTTAGCTGCTGACAGCTAATCTGTATTAAGGCAACAATGGCAATGTGTTAACCTCTTCTGTATAATATCATATGTCTTATCCTAAAGGAGTAACTAATGGTCAGGCTGCTGGAGAAAGGTTCTGATAATTTCCTATCTTACTGTTTCTCAGCTTTGCTTTGTTGCCAGCCAACTCTACTGGGAACTGTTTCCTGCCTGGCTGATTTCCTGCCATCAGTCTAGAAAGAGAACCATTTTAATTGACTCCTTCTGTGTGTCAGCTGCCTCTGAGAACCTTGCCATTTCAGATACCTTTCCATGACTCAACTTCTTTTTCATACTTAAGTATTTTCTCCTATCAAAAACAATTGTGCCTAGTTTTATTTTAAGTGAGGTGATACTCATCCATTTTATAGACTTGGCTACCCTAATTCTAAAGATCTAACCCATAGTCATTTTATTATGCATTGCTTTATTATATTTTACAGACATTGCATTTTTTTTCTTTTACGAATTGAATGTTTGTGACAGCCCTGCATCTAGCAAGTCTATCATGCCATATTCAATCTGCATGTGCTTACATTGTCTCTGCATCACATTTCAGGAATTCTTGTATTATTTCAAACTTTTTCATTATTATTATAATCTATGTTATGGTGATCACTGCCATCAGTGATCTTTGATGTTACTATTATAATTATTTTGGTGCACCAGAAACCACCCATCTAAGACAGTGAATTTAATCAATAAATATTGTCTGTGTTCTGGCTGTTCCATTAAACTGACCTACTGCCATTTCCCATCTTTTCCCCTCTCCTTGTGTCTCTCTAGTCACTGAGACACAACAATATTGAAATTAGTCCAATTAATAACCCTATAATGGCCTCTATGTGTTCTAAGTAAAAGAAAGTGTCAATGTAGAAAACTTCATTATTGTCTTATTTTAAGAAATTGCTGTAGCCATCCTAACCTTCTGAATCAAGATCCTCCACTAGCAAAAATATTATGACAGCATTTTTTAGCAATAAAGTATTTTTAAATTCAGGTACATACATTATTTTTAGGTATAATATTAATGCACATTTAATAGGATACAATATACTATAAAGATACATTTTATATGCACTGGAAAATTAAAACATTCATGCAACTTGCTTTATTGCATTTTTTTGCGGGTGGTCTGGAACTAAACCCACATTATCTTAAAAGTATGCCTACTTTCACTCTGTACAATTTGATATGATGGTAAATGAGCAACTTTTATCCACTTCTTCACAGGATCTCTTTTGATACATGTTTCCTTTATAGTTATATGTTTACAATGTTTATTGTGCTTTATGATACAATGAGAAGCAGAATTGAATAAAGAATCAAGAAAAGGCATCAGAAAAACAACTCTGAGGTACTACCTCACACCTATAAGATGACATGACAAAAAAGGAAAATGATAAGGAGAGGTGGAAAATTGGGACACTATACACTATTGGTGGAATTGAGATCTGATCCAAAAATTCTGGAGAACAATTTGGAACTGTTCTCAAGGAATTGTGAAACTGTGCATATACTTTGATCCACCAATGCCATTACTAGGTCTGTATTCTAAAGAGATTTAAAAAAGGGAAAAGGACCTATTATATTATATATGTATATATAGATAAAGATATAGATCTAGATCTAGATCAGATCTTTTTGTAATAGCAAAGAATTGCAACTTGAGGGTCTGTCCATTGACTGGGTAATGTCTGAACAAGTTATGGTATATGATAGTGATGGAATACTATTGTGCTATAAGAAATGTCAAAAATAAGATTATTTCAGAAAAATCTGGAAAGAAATACATGAACTGATGCAAAGTGAAGTGAACAGAACCAGAACATTATACAAAGTGACAGCAATATTTCTTGAACAAGTGTGAATGACCCAGTTATTCTCAGCGTTAGTCATTCGAGACAATCCTACAGACTCATGATGAAGAATGTCTTCTATTCTCTGAGAAAGAATTGATGGAGTCTGAATGCAGACTGAATCATATTATATTTCATTTTCTCTTTTTTAAAAAATTTGAAGTCTCTTCCACAAAATTACTAATATGAAAAAATGTTTTGCATGATTGCACATGTAAAATCTATATTGTATTTGTCTACCTTTTCAAGGAGGCAGGAAGGCAGGGAGAGTGGGTCAAAAGAAGGAAGAGAATTGGAAACTCAAAACTTTAAAAAAAGTTTAAAGATAATTTTTACATACAACAAGGGAAAAATAAAATATTATTTAAAATAGATATCAGTCAGGATGATTTTGGCTTAAGTCTTGTCTCTTGACTCATACTGACTGGGTCACTCTGGATAAGTCAATTAGCCTCCCAGGCCCCTAAGATCTCTTAGACGTTTAGTTGGCAGATAGGGTTTTCCTGATTAGAATTGCCTATATCATCATATTATATAATACATATATATAGTCCTAACCTACTTCATGTTTCACAGAATCTGACAATTACATATGCTGTACAGTTTACAAAATACTTGTTAGCTCTTCTGAACCTCAGAACAATCCTTTGAAGTAGGCAGGGGAGAGGTATCAATCCCATTTTACAGATAAGCCCAAATGCCAGTGATTTCAGATGCACAGCTAAGAAGAAGCACAGGTAGGATTCAAACCTAGATCTTCTGACTCCAAAGCCCTTGTTCTTTTTAACTTTCATGTTCATTTTTTCTCTCCCACATCACAGAGTTAATTAGTGGAATAAGATGGGATTTAAGCCCATGTCTTCTGACTCTAAAATCATTATTCTTTAAAATGTTCAAATTAAATGTTTCTCTGCTATGTCCTTATTTCTAAATTACCTATTTCTTATCCCATTTACTTATGCCCTTAGAGCTCACAAACAATATACTTGATTCTCTTACCTTCTTGCCATTTTCTTGTTCTAATGTCTATTATGCAAATCATGATTATCATCAACCAATTCAAAATTGCACTGTGAGAACTGCTTCATTTCTTTATAGCTGTAGTGGGACTCTGTTACATACTTAAAAATTTTTTTTGGTTGTTGTTTTAGAACTTTCAGACTACTTGAGTGTTTATAAGCCCATTATTCACATTTTTAATTTTTCCTAAAAGTACATTTGATCTTCTTGGTTTAGATTTGGATGATGTCACGGTCCTAATAATGATCCTTTATATGGCATTTGTTTTCAAGGTTGAATGGAACTTTCTATCTTTTACTTAATCTTGAAAGTATCCCCAAATGTAGATAAGAGACAGGTGTTCTTAGTTTGCTGAGAAAAAAGTCACAGATAGGTTAGGTGAATCATCAGTGAGGGAACTAGAATTAAACCTTCTGTCTTTCAGTTCTGATCTAATTAACTCCCATTCTAACCTTACTTCTTTCTTTTGAAACTGTATGGGTCACTGGGAATTCTTCGAAGATATTGAATCATTAAATTTGCTAGAATTAAATAAGTATATCCATTTGACACTGCTCTGCCAACTATTAAAATAATAATAGTTGTCAACATTTATTTATATTGTGCTATATAGTCACAAAACACTTGGAATATATTATCTCATTGGCTATAATTATCTCCACCATTTCAAGAAATCCCCAGCCATCATATATCACTTTAATCCCTACTTTTCTCCTGACAGTCTCCTCTATAGCCTGGCCAATTGCTTTGCTGATTTGCTTGTGACCTTCTCAAGTCTACTTCAGTTCTGAAGCCTTGAACATTGATCAAATGAATTTTGCCATTGTTTCTGGAATTGGAGTGCCAGTCTTCTCTATGGCTCTACTCTCTTTCCTGGAACAGCTCCACACAAAAGTGCCTCTCCCTGGACTGTACTCCTTTAAGTTATGGCTCCGCCATTAGCATATGAACTCTTGAAGGGAAGGACAGTCTTTTCTTTTGTATTTGTATCTCCAGCCCCAAGGACCCTGGCCCATCTTCCAAACTTTAAAACAAGAAAATAGCATACATTCTTTAGGAAAAATTGAAAACTTAATTGATAGACTTATAAAGGAAAACAATTCAGTCAGATTTTTCCGCATTCCCTTCAATATTTATCATGTGCCTTTTTTGTCATGTTAGTCTGTCTTATAGGAGTGAAGTAATTCTTGTTCACTCTTGGCATTGTTAGGAAAATGAGTCAGTCATATATACAAGATCTAGTTGTCATGATCCTCAGTATTTGGTTTCATTGACTCTGGTAGAAGCTTTATAGGTCACTGTAATCACACAGACCTAATAAGACATTTTGGTTACTATGTTAACGTTTTCTTTGGCCAGAAATCCCAAAATGTATTACAATTTCAGTTACTCATACTTTTTTTTCCAAATTAAGCAAACCTCAGAGCTATATTTAAATACTACAGATATCTAGATTAATTGAGATGATGAGCAACAGTAACACGTTCTATGGAATAAGTTGTTCTGACATCATCTCTTTCCTGAGGGAAATTTGCTTTGACATTGCTTCCTTCACTAATTTTCCACATTCTTGTTGTGTTTAATTCACTAGTGTTTCTGTTACTCTGTTTAAAAGTCTTGAAAAAGCAAAATGTCCAGTCATTTGAAGGTCACACCCAAAATATAAAATATAAGTCTGGTCATTTACCTTCAATGGGATTGTTTCACTCCATCTTTTCCCTCAAATTCCTTGATTTTCTGTCAGTTTAAGTAATGCCCAAGACTACTTTACTAGCAACAACTTGTATTTGGGAATATTTTCTTTCAATGGGAGTTTAGTGTGGTTCACCAAGTTTGTAGCTATATACCATTTTCCTGGCAAGGCCTGTATCATAGTGTTCTTTGCATCCCAAGTACCTGGTATTATTGATTTGAATGCCTTAAGTTGTTAATAAATTTTTGTTAACTTGAAATCTCCCCATGAGTAATTTTAATTTCTCTAGTTGAAAACCTGTTGGGCAAGGAAGGATGGTGATCAGTGGAAGTTCTTCATAGCTACTAGCTATTTAAATTATTTTTAAAAATCTAACTATCTAATTATTACAGGAAGTTGAATGCTATCTCTTATTGGAACTTCTCCAGACTTGAAGAAGTCAAACCAAGGGAGGATGTAAGGCCAATTAATGCCTTTTGAATTCTCTCCTTGTACCTTTGTAGCTACAATCAATCAAGTCTATTCACCATGTGATTAGAAGACCAGCATCAGTTACAAAATATGTACATGATCCAGATATCTCCACAGTAGTACCATTACTTGTGGTTATTCAGTCATTTCAGTCATGTCCAACTCTTTGTAAGCCCATTTTGGATTTTCTTGGCAAAGATACTAGTGTGGTTTGCCATTTCCTTCTCTAGTTCATTACATATATCTGCCATTACATATCTTTACAATTCTCCTAGAAGTAGTCTCTCCAGTTTCTTCCCTATGGGAAATTTCACAAGTGGCACTCTCTTTATGCTCATAAGAATGGCCATTATTACCAATCCTCCATTAAACTCATTTTATCTTCTTAAAGCATTTCTTCCTCCTTTGATAATCATAACTTATCATCATTATCATCATCATCATTATGTTACTATTATTGTTGACCTAGGATTTTATGGGAGTGGTCAATTAACAGAATTAGAGAATTTGAGATGAGTCCAACCCATATTTTCACTCTATCATTCCTAAAGAATCATCATCTAGCTTCTGTTTGAAGAACTACAATGAGGTAAAAGCTATTACCTCTTGAAGTACCTCACTGCATTTTTTGTAAAAAAGCTAATTAAGTAGTTTTTTCTTTATGATAAGGCTAAATTGGCCTCTAACTTCTACTAGTTTTAAAGTCGTTCTTTTTGAAATTTCCTCTCATTTTTCTTGATTCTGTCCTTTATGACCACTAAGTGTAGTTTATAGGCCCTCTACATGATAATCTTTCACATTCTCAAACAGAACCATCCTGTCTCTGCTAAATCTTTTCTGGGATAAAGATTTTTGTGATTTTAACCAATCTACCTATGCCATAGTCTCAAGGTCTGCCACTATTTAAGTTTCCTTCTCTGGATATTCTCTAGTCTATCAATGTTCTTCTTGAACTGTGGTGCCCAGAAGTGATCACAATATTGGGGATGAGGTCTGAAAAGAGCATAAGATGATGGGAATATAACCGCCCTATTCTCAGAAGCTATACTGACCTAATTTACATTATTGCTTTACCATGTTATTACACCAACATTTATTAAGCTTGTAGCCCATTAAAAGCACTTCTTTTGGGTTTTGGCTTGGTGGGCTTTGTGTGAGGAGACCTGGGCTGTGTAGCCCATGCGGAGGGAGTCGGGGAAGGGGGCAAGTGGATGTGCGCAACATCAGGATGGCCGCCCAAGGAGAACCCCAAGTCGAATTCAAACTTGTATTAGTTGGTGATGGAGGTACTGGAAAAACTACATTTGTAAAACATCACTTGACTGGTGAATTTGAGAAGTATGAAGCCACCTTGGGTGTTGAGGTCCATCCCCTTGTGTTCTATACTAACAGAGGTCCTATTAAATTCAACGTATGGGATACAGCTGGCCAAGAGAAATTTGGTGGTCTGAGAGATGGTGATTACATCCAAGCTCAGTGTGCCATTATAATATTTGATGTAACATCAAGAGTTACTTACAAGAATGTACCTAACTGGCATAGAGATCTGGTAGGAGTTTGTGAAAATATCCCTATAGTGTTGTGTGGCAACAAAGTGGATATTAAGGACAGAAAAGTCAAGGCGAAATCAATTGTCTTCCACAGGAAGAAGAATCTCCAGTACTATGACATTTCAGCCAAAAGTAACTACAACTTTGAGAAACCCATCCTTTGACTTGCTCGAAAACTTATTGGAGAACCTCATTTGGAGTTTGTTGCCATGCCTGCTCTTGCACCTCCAGAGGTTGTTATAGACCCAGCACTGGCAGCACAGTATGAGCAGGACTTACAGATTGCTCAGACAACTGCGCTCCCCGATGAAGATGATGACCTGTAAGGGAATGAAGCTAGAGCCCAGCATTGGATGTCTAGTTTTATAGGCAACTGTTCTGTGATGTCAGTGGTGTAGCGTGTTTGCCACTTTATTATATAGCTGAGCAGAACATGTGCTTAATCTTTGGGATGCTGAAGGAGATGAATGGGCTTTGGAGTGAATGTGACAGGTTAAAAAAATATAATTCATATTTTGGACCTGCGTATTTAGCTGTTTGGGACCACAATTACATCCCCTTGAGTTTCAAATATAAGACTGCTGCAGTCCCATCATATTATTCAGTGGTGAATCTTGTTTGTTACTGTCATTCCCATTCCTTTTTTCGTTTAGATCATAATAAAGTTGTATTTCAAATATCTAAGCAAGTGAGCTCTTATCCCTTGTTTATAAAACAAGCATTTTAAAACCTGTTTTGTGTGGTCTATGGTAGATAAATACCATGTTACTATTTAGATGGCCTTTACGTTTTTATGACTAGTTGTTTTTAAAACATCATCATCAGTTAAGATACTTGAGTCATACATTTCACAAAGTAAAGATAGGTGCTGGACAGGTTAAAAAAACTTTGCTACTGTTACATGAAAGTGTGAACATATTTTATTTAGACAGTAATTAAAGATTTTCACACTAGCTAGTGTACCTAAGGTGGCTTTTGGAAGAAGGATAAAGTTGAAGACTAAAATAATCACATGAATGAATAGTGTATCTTCTTCCTGTGTATGAGCTGTCAATAGAATAGAATTTAATTTATGTGAATTGAGTATCAGTTGAATGCAGCTTTTTAAAGATTATAATGCTTAGCATACATGGGAATGGTAACCATGCTTTGAAAGGGTGGCTTAAAGTGATTATGAAATAAGCTAGACTGTTAACTTCAACTTTGATAAGTTTTAAATCCACTGTAGGCAAAGTATTCTTATTCGGAAGGAAGCATTAATCAGGTAACTGCTGGGATGACCACCACTGGAATAGTGAGAAAATGGACCATTTTCAGTGATGTCAGTCTAAATTGAAGCCTTGGAATGAGTTTTGTATTTTGGGTTCTATAATAAAAGTGAAGCATTTAAAAAAAAGCACTTCTTTTAAATAATAGGTAATGTGTATCTAACCTTGCTTCTCTAATCATAAACTTCTGAAATTTATATTTTGTACTCTGTTCATTCTAATTGAATTCTTCCTTATTAGATTTAGCATAATACTGTAGCCTGTCAGTATCTTTTTGATTCCTGTCTCTATTATTCAGTATGTTAGCTATCCTTCCCATATTTTTTATATTAAAAATTAATTAATTAATTAAGAATATTTTTCCATGGTTACATGATTCATGTTCTTTCCCTTTTCTCCTCTCTCCTCCTTCCTAGAGCCAATGGGTAATTCCACTGGGTTTTACATGTATCACTGTTCAAAATCTATTTCCATATTATTAATATTTGCAATAGTGATTATTTAAAGTCAACATCCTCAATCATATTTCCATGGAACCATGTGATCAATCATATATTTTTCTTCTGCATTTCTAATCCCACAGTTCTCTGGATGTGGATAGCGTTCTTTTTCATAAGTCCCTTAGAATTGTCCTGGATTATTGCATTGCTGCTAGTAGACAAGTCCATTATGTTCGATTGTGCCACAGTGTATCAGTTTCTGTGCACAATTTTCTCCTGGTTCTGCTCCTTTCACTCTACATCAATTCCTGGAGGCCATTCCAGTTCACATGGAATTCCTCCAGTTCATTATTCCTTTGAGCACAATAGTATTCCATCACCATCAGACATCACAATTTGTTCAGTCATTCCTCAATTGATGGACACTCTCTTGTTTTCCAATTTTTTGCCCCTACAAAGAATGAGGCTATAAATATTTTTGTGCATGTATTTTCCCTATTATCTCTTTGGGGTACAAACCCAGGAGTGGTATCATTCCTCCCATCTTTGTGTCACCTGCAAATCTGGTGAGTATTCTATGTTTTTATTCAAGCCAATGATACAAATGTAGATACACAGTGTAGAACTGAGTCTACATTTTTGGGGAGCACCAAAGGGGACATCTTATCATGCTGAAATTGGATGATGAACAACTACATTTTGAATCATTTCATACTGATGGCTCTGAATCTGTCACTCAAATTAAAGTATTATTACCTCATCCACACTTCTCTATCTCTCCCACAAGATTAATATGAAATACTTGTTCAAAAGCTTTGCTAAAATCTAAGTAAACTATGTCCACAGGTTTCCTCTCACTTGTTTGTGTCATAATCCTGTTGAAAGGGACTTGAAGATGGTTCTCTGAGAGGGAAGAAGAAGAGGACTACATGGTGAAATCTAGGTGATGTAAAAAAAGATATAAATAAAAATTTACTAAAAAAAGGGACTTAATGTTAATCTCACAGGATCTGTTCTAGATGAATCTGCACTGGCTCTTTATTCTGTTTATAGATATTAGTCAACTTAGAAATTGTAGAATTTGAAGTTAAATTTAGTTAGAAATTGAAGAATTCGAAGTTAAATTTAGTTGCCATGAGATCATTGAGAGATTAAATGCATTACTAATGATGATAGAGTTTCTATATGTCAGAAATCCAAGTCTTGCTTGCCCCAAAACCAGTCTTCTATCTAATATCTGTGCTGCATCTTGCTAATCACAATGCTAAACACAATATATCATTTGTTGTTGCTATGACTTCCCTCTCTTACTTTTGGCCATTTAGTTCTTTTCTTTATTTAGATTACTTTGTATCTGACTGATATAATGATGGAGTAAATTCCAGAAGTTTCTTGACCTTCTGCCTCTCCATGGACACACAGTTGTTGAACCAGCACACCGATATCTTGTATCAATGGCTTTTTTAAAAGGAAAGGTTTAGTTTTTACACGGTAAGAACATATATTTTGGTGACTATAGGCGGTTTATATAGTCTCTTTATTTGGGAGTTAAGTGATGAAGGGACCTCTGAATGGGTTACCAAATTATAAATGAATGTGGAGATACTGAAATTATTGCAAACCACCTGAGCTTTCCTCTCAATTTCTAAATCATGTGCTATCAATCTTTGTGCATTTTCCATTGAGTAATTTGTTATTATATTGATGTTAAGCAATGCTCTGAGACATTAACTCACAATCTACATTACCAGCAAGTAAGTATACATTACAGAATTAAAACAAAAATAAACCTAGTTGAAGAAATAACTAAAGAGCTCAGCCATGTTTTTCTATCTGTAAACTGGCATGACAATTTGGGGATATCCAACTGAAAATAAATTTAATTTAGTTGATACCTTGCTGATGTTTATCTCAGTGCCTGAGATATTTTGCTAGGATATGGTACAGATATTGAAGAGATGGTATACCATGAAAGGAGGATGGAAATCTGTATCGCTTCCCTACCCTTGCTATCTGAATTGGCATTAAGCTGGACTGTCAGAATGACCCTTTCTCTCCATGGAAGTGAGATTTTTTTCCCCTTTGGCTTCATCTGAATAAGGAAGCAGTTTGTTCCATGGAATGTTGCATTACACATATGAAGTGTTTTGCATACCTGTAACCTTTCAATTAATGTTATTTATGTTTCAATAAACTACCATGCTACTTTTCCAGATGTCCTAATCCTCATGTAAATGAACATATTAAACCCAGCCACCAGACTCAATGAAAACTGCCAAATCCACTGTCTGGGCCCACATACCATTGCGTTTAAGCTGTATTTGCATAAGCTTGTTCTGTAAGTGTAATCTTATGTATCATCTGCAGAGTTAAAGTTTCACTAATGTAAATCCCTGACAAATCAAGTACAGATGTAGCTTTTTGCCCCCAGGGCTGAGGCTGTCAATTCACTACTCTTTCTCATATCTACCTCCTTCCTCATTCCCTTCCTACCCTCTCTCCCTCTCTTCCAATCTGTAACATTTTTTCCCCAGTTACCAGTGATCATTAAAACTGTTTTTATAGATACATTGCAGGTACTAAATATGACATTGAACATTAGTGGTTTGGATCTTTTCCTTTTGATCGGTCTGCCTGACAAAATGGGTTGGCAAGTCATTCTGGGAGGCTGGTCATACCACCTGGAAAAATTTGCTCTGCCAATCAACCAGTGCCAGACAGATTGTTTTAGTTTGCCAGGAGATGTTTTAGATAAGAAGGAGTCAAGCTCAATAAATGAGTTAATGTCAGCTGGCAAATTCCAAAATGTGGCCAAGGTAAATTCAATAAGAGGGCACTAGATGGTAAGGGGAAGGAGTCAGAGTAGTGAGGTGGGGTAGTAGGGGGCTGGGGAAACAGGGAGGTGGACGGGATGGGGAACAAAAAAATTCTGACTGTTGCCTTGACTTGTCACTATTGTTGGAGACAGTAAAAAGTAGGTTTCTTCTGAAAATAAGGTAATTAGGTAAAAAAAAAAAGAAAAACCTTGCCAATTTTAAACTATTTATGAGAGAGAAAATGTTGCCTCTGAATTTGGAGGGTGTTAGTGTTCTTTGGGTTTGTTTCTGATTATTTTAAGTCTAAATATGCTTCCTCTGCTGGTACCCAGTTGCTATTTATTTGGCTTTAGCCTTTGATCTCCCTTATGCTGGCACATCATAAAAAACATATTCCTTCTCAAGTCTTATATTATGTAGTTTGTTTCTGCTCAGTGTGCTCACCAGGCTAGGCTATACCCATGGAATAAGCCTCTCTTTGTTTTTGATAGACTCCAGGTGTTTATCGCTATAACTTACTAATGGACTCAACCACAAGATATTCATGCAAGATGCAAACTGAAAAAGGAATGGGGATATTTTGAGTGTGATAACTTGGGAGATTGAGAGTGATGACTTTGTTGGCAAACACCCACAGGGCAGGTTCTTTGAAAGGCAGGCCTCCATCAAGGATTTATTCTGGATTCTTATTCTGGTTGGATGAAATATAGGTGTTTATTATGCACAGATATCCATTAAAAAAATCAAACAGTCTCCTGCTGCATTTTCTAAATGGCCTCCAAATAACCAAACTAAAGAAATCACTGATTTCCTAGAGCTTTATCTGGGTTGTGCGGGAGGCATCAATAGAGGATTTTCAGGATTATCATGACTGACAATTTTTTCACCTAAGTATTTTTAGGAAAAGAAAACAATGAGTTTTGTGATGAATTTTCCAACAATTAGTTCATAAAACTGATTAGTCAGTCAACCAAAAGCACTGATTAAGTGTTTAACATGTGCCAAGAATTCTGCTAAACACTGGAGAGAAAAGACCCAAATAGCTCTCCCCCCAACCCAACAACAACAGTAAACACCTACAAGACAGAAAGTAATCCCTGCCCTCAAGGAGCTCACACTCTAATGGAAGAGATAACACGCAAACAATTATGTATATATGAAATATGTAAAAGATATTTTGGGGACATCTAGGTGTCTCAATAAATAAAGAGCCAAGCCTGGAGATGGGAGGTCCTGGGTACACATCAGTTCTCAAACTCTTCCTAGCTATGTGATCCTGGGCATTTCTCTTGACCCCAATTTCCTAGCCCTTACCTCTCTTGTGCCTTGGAACCAATACATACTATTGATTCTAAGACAAGGTAATGGTTAAAAAATTAAAAGGTGATTTGGAGGTAAGCTATAAGGAAAGTTATTAGAATTACAGGGGCCTGGGAAAGGCTCCTTGCCAAAGAGGAGATTTGAACTGAGTCTTCTAGAAAGATGAAGAAAGTAAGAGTCAGAGATATTTAGTGAGAGGATTTCTAGCATGAAGGACAACCAGTACAAAGGCAAAGAATTGGGAAATGGAATACTGTGTTTGAATAACAGTAAGTATGTCAATATATCTGGAACATAAAGTAAACAAGTCATCATGATACATTCATACATATAAGCTCACCATCAAAACAACCAATTCTTCCTGGTTCTTGTCAGTCACTATCTCACGATGCAGATGGTCAATTTGATCGAAGTTAAGGTTAATGTCTTTGCTGTGGAGTGTGAAGATAAAGCCATGATGTATAGACATAATACAGAAAATTCTTTGGGTTTAGTTGAAATTGCAAGTACAGCGAAGATTTCTTCGCTTCATAAAATATTAACACTAATGATGGAATCAGAGTTTTTTTTTTAATTAGAAGGAACCTTACTTATATCAAGTTTTGGAAATTTATGACTGGAAAAATCTTGCCTGCTTCCTGTTTTTATATAGTCTATGAGCTAAGAATGAAGTTAAATTAAATTTACTAAAATGTTGCATTATATTCAAGTAAATGTAATTTACTTAAAAAACACAAAAAACCAGTCTGACTCCTCAATAGATCATCAAGTCTGATTTCATTTTATAGATGAGGAAACTGTGGCCTATAAAGATTAACTGACTTGCTCAAGACCACAGTCGGTAAGTGACAGGTGCTGGAGAATAAAGAAAAAGGAACAAGATTTGATTGCTACCTTAGAGTGGTCAATATAAAGTAAAATGCTTAGCAATATGGTAGAATCAGTGGTATGAAGCTAAATGTTTAATAACCAGATGCTGAAAAAAATGTATGCACTCATACTCAAGTTTCATCTATTTTATCAATATTTACCCAATATATTTATAATACTTACATTAATCAAGAAAAAACAAATTAAGGCCCAATTTGTAGTGTTGCCAATCAAAAAGACATAGAGTGCCAATGAAAATTTAGCAACTAGTTCTCACAAGAGAGCTCTAGCACAAATTTGGGTACAGTGGAAGGAAAACTGGATTTTGAGTCAGAAGACATAAGTTAAAATTCTGGCTCAATATCTCAAGTGACCTTGTAGTTATTCTGAGACCAGAACCCAATCCTCTTAACAACTAATAGGTGGTTTTTTCCCCCTATAACTATATGTCATTGCCTGATTTAGAAAACAAAACAAAACAAAATATTCATATTTAAGCTTAAACATTTGGTGGAAATACTTTAATAATCAATAACTGAAGGGGATTAGCTGACAGATGTAGAAGTGATGTTTTAGAAATTCTGATTGTTCCAGGGGGAAGGGAGTTCATTAAAAAAAAAAAAGCAAAGAAATCCTGGAACCCAGATGCTCAAGAGAGAATTTGACTACAAGTATTAATGTGTCAATTGACCAACCCTCCCTTTTTTTTTGTCAATTTCATGTGAGTCAAAAAGGAAGTGGGATTTTTGGTTACTTAAAAAAAAAGATACCTCTGTTGTCACCCCTCCTCCAAAGTTATCAAAATAAGCCTCTGAACGGACAAATCAAACCCCAAATTATCATATTGAGATTGTCCTGCATCAAATGCTTTTTAACTCAGATTGACTGCCTACAGCCCTACTAACTGTCATTTGTTTCTGTTCCACTTTTCCCCAGAAGGAATCACTGAAGGAGTAGCCGATATTAGGGGGTGCCTGATGAAAGCTTGCCATTGCTTATTTTTCCATGACATTTTAGGCTGTTGGTTCAAAAAAAAAAAGGGAATTTTAGGTCTTCTGAACCCTTATATAGATTTTCATTCTCAAAAGCAGTCACATTATTTTTTTATTTATCGAGTTCCCACAGGCTGCTACTTTACAAATATGGTGAAATAGCTGATGCTCGGGCAAATTGAGGAACTCCGTTTCTTTTTGCAAAGCTATGCAACATTGTGGCCTCCTGGGAATCCACATTCCAGAACAACTCTTCATCTGAACTTGAGGGGATTGGGCTAGATGATCTCAAAGGTGCTTTCTGACTTTAAATGGAACAATCCTTTGAGGTTTGGGGATAGGGAGTCAAATTACCATCTCCAAATGTACTTAAGGCTCAGCAGTGTGTTTGGAAGAGTTTCTGGTTGGATGATGCTCCTAAAGAAAGTTAGGATCCCCTTGAAGGAGATGAATTTGCAACTGTGCTTCCTACGAGCTCAGCCAGCTCTTCCTGATAGCATGGAGGGCAACAATAGCAGCTTCATTCAAGGAAAGATGTTTCTTGATCTTCCAAAGGTGTGGAAGAAACTGTGGCTGACTTGATCCTTTATTGATTTTGTTGCTTTAACATGTATGTAGATGTAGATGTAGAGAATGTAGAGAAGATGTAAACAAATGCTGAAAATGTCCAAAGATTAATAATACTAAGCTGCTAAGTACTTTCTCTATGGAGAAAGACTGAAGAGATCAATTTTGTCAAAAGCAAATATCTAACTAATATTTTAAATAGCTTTAGCCCTGACCAAAGCAGACATTTTATTTCTTGATTCTGCCCCTTTTGACCATTCCTGGAATCATCTCTTTTCTCACTGTCACCACTCTTCCTTCAAAGTGCAGCTTAGCCACCAAGTTTTGATTATTCCATTTGCTGCTGCTCACCCTTCTGATAGTTCTTGTTGTTCAGTCCTGTCCAACTCTTTGTAATTCCGTTTTGGGGGTTTGTTGGCAAAGATAATGGAATGGTTTGCCAATTCCTTCTCCAGTTTATTTTTCAGATGAGGAAACTGAGATAAATAGGGTTAAGTGACTTGCTCAGGGTCACCCAACTAGTAAGTGTGGGAGGGCAGATTTGAACTTAGCAAGATGAATCTTCTTGACTCTTTGCCTGGCTCACTTTGTCCCCTAGCGGCACCCCCTCTTGTATTATTGTGTTTTTACTTATCTGTGTTGATGTTGTATCCCTCCCACCCCCAAATAGAATGCATGCTCTTTAAAGGATCATTTCATTTCTGGGTATTTGTATCCTCAGCACCTAGCATAGTGTCTTGGACATACATGGTAGATCCTTGATAAATAGTTATTGAATGAATGAATGTGGTACGCATGTGACTTAGCATCCTTTCCTCAGGATCAAGGCATCTAAAGCATGCAGATTTGATGAGAAAGACCAACTTTGTTTAAAAACAAACAAACACATGAAAACCACTAGTGTTCTGTTTTATATCCAGTTCTGGAGTCAGAAAAGAATGGAGTGGGTGGTTTGGTGTTTTTTGTTGTTATTTTTAATAAGTGGTATGTAAACAAGACAGTCTAACAAAAATCAAATGCCTAAGAAATCAAAAGCAAATTAAAAGCTTCATATTTCTATATGCAGCTTTCTTTAAGATTTTCCTCTTTACTTTTATTAAGACAAATCAATATTTTCTTCAGTAAGTAGCTACTTAAAATAATTATACTAGTTCATATTTAATACAATTGATATTACTAAGAATTTTATATATGTAAGAGGTTTGGTTAGAGAAATCCTTGATCAATTTGAGTTCTCTCATAAAATTGAGATTATGACAGTCAGACAGTCAACAAACATTTATGAAGTGCTTATTATTTTTCAAAAATTTCCTTCTAATTCTCTTCTATGATCTTAATCCTTAAAGAAACCTTCCAAGATGTAATATAAGTATTATTGATTCCTTTATTTAAAAACAAAGCAAAAATAACTGTTTAGTGACTTGCTTCCAAGGTCACAGAGGTAAAAAGTGGATTCAGAACCAGAACCAGAACCAGAAATGAATTTAGTTATATCATTTAAAAAGGACCATGACAGGGGAAAATAAAATGGAGAGAATTAGATAGTTAGTAACCATAACTATTAATGAGAATGGTAAAAAATTCATCCACAAAACAGAAGAAAATAGCAAAGTGGATTAAATGTCAGAATCTCACAATATGTTGTCTATAAGAAACATATTTAAAGCAAGGAGACACATACAGAGTAAAGGTAAGGGGCTGAAACAGAATCTATTGTGTTTCAGCTCAAGTTTGAAAAGCAGGAGTAGCAATTATGATCTCAGACAATGCAAAAGTGAAAATTAGTCTAATTAGAAGAAATAAGGAAGGAAATTTAGATCCTGATAAAAGGTACCATAGACAATGAAATGATATCAATACAAAACATATATGCACCAAATGACACAGCATCTAAATTCCTAAAGGAGAAGTTACATGGGTTAAAAGAGGAAATAGGCAACAAAGCAATGTTATTAGAGGTCATTAACCTTTCCTTTTCAGAACTAGATAAAGCAGACCAAAAAATGAGTAAGAAAGAAATTAAGGAGGTGAATAAAATTTTAGAAAAGTTAGATTTGATAAGCCTCTAAAATAACCATGCTGCCAAGAGTATCAGAAAGAATTAATCAAAAGATATCAATGAAAAATTGTTATGTGAATGTGTTTTGGACTAGAGTGCTTCCACATGCAAAAAAAAATGTTCAGGCAGCATCTCAGTCCTCAGGGAGACTACCCATCAAATTTACATGAAATAGTTGAATAAAAATTAAGTGCTAAATATTGTAATATGGACTAGATTGTATGAGCAAGAAATTCAAGAAAAAGAAAGATCAAAGTGGACTAGAGTTTTAAAAATTGCTTCATGGATTAGAGAGAGGTGGGTCTTGAAGGTTGGGGTAGGATAGATAGGCTACAAGGCAGGGAAAAGAACATCACAAATAGGTGTTATTTGTATGGAGGGGATTAGATGACTTATTTAAATGGAAAAGTCCCTATAAAGAGCAGAAGAAAATACAATTATATATGTTGGCTATTTTTAGATTATGAATATCTTTGAAGGTCAGAGGGAGGAGCTTGAATTTGTTATGGGAAAAATCTGGACTTTCCTCAAAAATATTGAAGAGGAAAAACAATAGAGATATCTTTGATAAAAATGTCAAGGAAAATTAGGAAATTGTTATCTTTATCTCTTTACTCAGCATGGGTCCTCTACCTTCAAAGAAATTCCCACCATTTCCCTTGAAAATAGCTATTTTAAGGTAAATGGCACAATTCCTGATTCTAATAACAGCCAAGAATGCTTTTGGATTGGAGTTGAGATATGCTTTGTATGCCCTTAAACAGCATTTTGGACAGTCACAAGCCTTGCACTTAAAATGAATGTAAATAATTATAATAATTTACCCGTAAAATAGTTCACATAGCATAAAATATGTACATTGTGCTCTTGAAAGAAGGAATTAGGCAATAGCAAATGGACTATTATGAGTAAGAGGGATTAGATTTATTCTTCTTGGTTCCAGAGGAGAGAAATATGATCAATGGATGTAAGTTACAGAGAGAAACATTTTGGTTCAATGTAAGGAAGAACTTTCTAACAATTAGAATTATCCCCAAATTTCCATCCTCATTAATCATTATTCTCCTTTCTCAACTTTACGTTCCAGCTAAGTGGGGGTTTTTTTTGTTGTTGTTGTTAGTTTGTTTTTCAGAAAAGCACTCTATCTATTTTACAATTATTTTAAGATTTTATTATTTACAAAATAAAAGAAGCTGTCTTAGAAGGTAGTGAGTTCCTTGTCACTGGAAGCAAAAGCTTTCATCTGAATCATGGATTAGGATATAGCATAGTATTGATATGCTTCACTTGAGTGTAATCATGTAAGAAAACTTAAGCAGGACTTAAAATCTTCGTTAAATAGAGTCTCTGCTAACCCAATTTTAAAATACTTTTAATAGCAAGATATGTTTACTTTCCATTTTTTTCTAGAGATATAAATCAAATCAAGAAATTCCATGTGAATGTTATAGTAAGAGGAAACAAGGGAGAATGAACAATTGTGTTCTGTGATCAACAGCATCCCTTGGGTGAAGAGACTTTTGCAATTCTATTCACAGAACTGACTCATATAGGAAAAATAGAATTTTCTCATGGAAAAAAGCAGAATAGCATGGTGGTTCTTTCTTATACACTCATTAACGTGTTTTGAATTGACTTTTTCAGTAGGAGAAGATTCTATACCAAAAAAAAGAATCTTTTCAGACTTGATATCAATGTGTAAAGCTTCAAAAGTGTTGAGTTTCTCCCTACTTAAGCATGAGGGAAACTGAAATAAACAATTTATAAAGGAGAAAAATTCTTAAAGAACCAAAGCATAACAGCATCGAATGGGAATAAACCAGTGACAGAATGTTAAAAAGAAAAAAAGAAGCTAGATTTGTTTTTACTAATTTTTCCAATTTTTGTTTCCAGTTTTGATTTTAAGATTTTAAAACTAGTATATTGGGACTTGGAGCATTATACTAGTTTTTCTTAAACCATTCAGCCTTGTTGGATATTGTACCATGTTGTGTTGTATTGTATTTTTAAATTTTCCAGACCTATTTTAAAATCTAGGACAGTTTATTTGAACCCATTGTTTCTGTCTACTAATTTTTCCCAGGCTCTCCCTCATTTCCTAGATCCATTCAATCTTTGGGATGCATGGATCATTTATAAGGAAATGCCTTTTTGTAATTTACTGGCCTCTGCATATATATATATGCATATATATATATATAATATTTGTTTTTGTTTTTAATATTTACACAGTTAATTTGACCAGAGGGGAGAAAAACACTCCTGGAATATGAATGATTTCTCTTCAGAGTACAAATTTCATTCCAATCAGGATTGCATGATTAGGAATGGGTGTTCAGTCTACTTTGGAATTCAGTGTAGCTACAAAAGCTGCAGACACAGGCTTTTTCAGATGTGGTTGTGAACAAGAACTTGTTGCAAGTTGAGTATCAGTTGGAGTAGAAAAAGAGTAATAGCCTATCTTTATGCTTCATGCTCTTGACCTCTTTTGGTCTTTTAGATGATTTTTCCTCACCAAAAAAAAAAAGTATAAATTCATCCTGAAGTTGTTCCCTGGGATTAAGGGGAGGCAAGAGGAGCTTTCTCTGTATTATCTCAGAGGATTTAGGCCTAAGAGACTATACCTGCTTCAGCCTTGAATGGATTAAGAAGAACTAGGAATTGTGTTTCTATTTTCCAAATTGTAGGAGAGAGCACTGAAGGTGAAATGAATGATAAGTTTGAGAAAATGAAATGGATAAAAAGATGTCTGAGTAGACTCAAGAAGAGAGAAACCAAGTTCTATGATTCTTTGGCAAATCATTTAACAACTCTGGGACTTATAGTTTCAGGTAGAGAAGTTGGATTTAAAGGATCTCTTAGGGCCCTTTGAGCTTTAAGGTTCTGTGTTTCAGACATTCCGGGTTACCTAAGGCAATTAAGGTTGAAAAGATTTTCTTAATTTTTTTCTCTTTTAGGTATTCTGTGTTCTACATTGTACAAAATGTCATATTTTGTAGTTCTCAGCACCTAATCACTTTGGTGGTAAACCATTCCAGGCATTTAGGCCAAGAAAACCCCAAATGAGGTCATGAAGAGTCAGGCATGACTGAAAAAAACTGAACAACAACAAGAAACACCCAAAAGGAAGGATTAACTTTATGCGTCAATGCAATAAGGGGCTTTTTGAGGGGACTTTAGAGGACTGAGATATTTCATATGCCTTACATCTTTGGAAACTGGTGCCTGCTATTTTATGTAATATCATTTGCAAATTGTTTAGGGCACTCTTTTTTATATGGCAAAATATTAGCAATTTAAATGGTTTTATTATTTATACTTTTATGTAAATGACTTACATGTTTTGTAAGGAAGACATTTGATAAAATGGAGGAGAGTACAAGGACATTGGGAACTTAAGGGAAGGATGATGCTAAGAATATGGATTAAAGATGTTAATCCTTTTCAAAGTAAATCTAATTTATAATCTACCCTACTAATAGATATGCTTGAATAAACAATTTTCAGAATTTTTATGGTTTTTTTGATACTGAATCAAGATGCAAATCGAATTTCTCCATCATCTACTGATAAATGTTATGAATTTTGATTTAAATTTCTAATATGATTATAAACTATATGGTTGGAGATGATGGGGAGGAGGTAATGAAAAGTCACTTTTCAGGCTTGATTAGCTTTCTGTGGGACATCCTTGCTAACATACCATGAGGAAGGGTAGACTAAGACTTACTAACACATAGTTAATCATGCACTGAAATTCTCAATTTATAGCTAACTGTTCCAAAAGGTGTGTGTTAGAGCATCATTTGATAAAAATCATTATTATTCTTTTTTCTGTTCTTTGTAGATATTAGCATGCAATACTTAAATTCTCAGTATGTCTTATAAGTTTTTCTGTTATATAAACAGTTAGTTAACTTTTAAATATTGGAGATGAAACTTTACTCCTCTACTTAATAATATATATGAACTTCTTTTTTTTTTTTTTTTTTTTTGTAAAATAGATGATCAGAATAAGACTTGGGAGCCTTAATTTTACTCTATTTTGTGTGCTAAACTGGCTGGATTCAAAGATCTCCTCACATGTTATTTCCAATTCCTAGAATTTAGAACAAAAAGAACACTTAACTAATTGCTATTTTTATATTTATTTAATAAATATATCAAAATAGAGAAGAATTGTGACCTGAAGATTAGTCCTTGGAGCAGTTCTAGTACAATCATCTCATCTGCAGAGGAGAAAACTGAAACCTAGAGAGGAGAAGTAATGACCAAAATCACAGGAAGAGCAAATAGCATAGGCAGGAATGGCCTGAGGTCCCTTGTCTACAGATCATCCAGTGTTTTTTCTACTTTAGTATACTTTTGATTACTGCTGGGGGCTTCCTAATATCTTTTATAACTGTAATAGATAGTATTTATACAACTGTATAACCTAAATGCTTGTCCAGTTGTCTTGGCTTCCTCCTAGTATGATGAAGTAGCTAGAAAGTTTTTCCATATAAAGGGGAGCTATACTTCTTTTGGCACATAGTGTGACTAAAGTCAACATTATTTTATCTATCTATTTATATATCTGCCTGTCTATCTATCTGCCTGTCTGTATATCTATCTATCTATTTATCTAACTTTCTCTGTATCTATCTATATCTATATTTATCTATGTGTCTATCTATCTAATAAAATGATGGCAATTTTTCACATTTGCCATTTTGCTTTCAAGTTTTCCCAGCAATTTTCATTAAAAAGGGAATTAGTTTGTGTGCTTGAGCTTATTAAAAATTGGAATTTTAAATTTAATTGCTTCTCATTCCTGTTCGTCAAATGAGTTCCATTGATTTAAAATGCGTCAAATAAACTTGAAGATTGCAGTTAATAATATAATTTGAATCCTACCTTTGTATTGTTATCATTTCCCCAGATATTCTTTTTTACCTATAAGTTACTTTTGTTATATTTAGTTAAACTATCTAAAGTGATTGATTGGTAGCTTGATTTGTGTACAACTAAATCTGTAAATTAAATTGTGTTATCATTATCAGATTGTTATATTATAATTTTAAACAATGAAAATTCAATGATTTTTCTTTCTTTTTTTTCTTTCTCATGTTTTTAAGTTGTATTTAATTGTCTTGACGATGACTTTTTAGTTTGGCTCCAAGATATTTATACATTTTTTAGTTTTTTTAAATGTGATTTCTCATTCTGTCATTTTCTTCTTTTGTTGGTTTTTGCCAAATAAAGTGATGGAATTTTATTTTTAGATTTTTATTTTTCTGTATAGCTACACATGCACAACACACATAAACATGCACACAATGGGCCTTTGGTTCATTTACAGACCACCTAAGATGGAGACATGTACATGGGAGACTCTAGAGACCTATTTCTGAGAGAAGAAATCCTTCATTGGCCTACCATGTAAGTGACAGCATCCACCTCCCATTGGGTATATATCCAGAACTTGTTTCATCTTTAAATCTAACTTACTGAGGCATAATCATACTCTTTTTATTGTAGTATTCAAAGGTGAAGTTGAAGGGCTCATTCCCTCATAAGAGTGACACAATGAAATAAACTAGTTTCTTTTTTTTNTGTTACAGGAGCGCACACTGTGAGCACTGTACGGCTCTCATGAAATTGCATTTTAAAAAATGTGGTGTTCATGGCCCTCAAGGCCAAAAAGGTTGCCGACCCCTGCCCTAGGCTATGGTAGGCATTGTATATGCATCTATGTACTATTCTTGTCTTTAGGGGGAGCTAAGGGAGCACTGGTGCACCTGAAATCTGACTTGGAGCTGGTTGCTAAGGAAATGGCTGGCCACAAATGGCTGGCGCCTTTTCTTTTTCTGTCTTGCTTTTTATTATTTAATAAAAAATTACAAATTTAGAGACAACTTCTGGAAAATTTTAATCATAACACTATTTTGCTAAAGCTAATAATTAACCTCAATTCATTACTTTGCTAATTCTCTAGGATTTTCTAAGTAATACATTGTTATCTGTAATAACAGATAATTACTTTTTTAAAAACAATATCTGTGTCTTAATTTTCTTTCTCTTTTCCTATTGTTATTGCTAGAATTTCCAGCGCTTTGTTAGATGATAGTGGGAAGTATTGTGTGCTTCTTTTCAACTTTGTGTCATTTTTCTTACCTTTCCTTAAAGGCATAGCACAGACACTTGTATAAAGTAAGCACTTAATAAATGTTGAATAAATGAATTAAGGAACGGTTACCAAGTTACCACAAGAAAACCTTTCTCCCTTTCTTGCTTTTCTTTTAGAGTGTCAATAAGATTCCTTTTATAGTTGATAAAGTTAATGATATTGTATTTCTTCAATACATCAGGTTTGACTGCTTCCCACACTGACTCAGTTTGCAATTATTTAGTAGCCAATATTTGGTTGTTTCTGTGGCTGAAAAATCCATCATCTCCAATTTATTTGATGACAAACTTCTTCATACTTAATTCGGTTGATCTTGTAATTATAGATAATTTCTGGGTTAATATTCTCAACTTTTCCAGTTGGGTAGGATGAACTAGATAGAGACTGAACTGCACTAGTATAGGCTTTAAGAATTCATTCTTATGAGATATCAGCATATTAAGGAAAATGAAAGCCATAAGCTTTGCAGTGAAATCAAACATAATAAAGGAATGAGTTATTACTAGTCCTCAAAAGTGTCAAGATATAATCAACTACCAGAAAATCCTTACTATTTCATGCTCTTCTAATTAAATCTATTTCTCAATTATTAGCAGTTAAGATAAATGTGAAGAGTGCTTTCTTATTCAATTAATTTTCCATTTTGTTTAATTACCATTTTTCTATTAGTACTATTATCTACGAATGAATGAAAAATAAATGCATTACCCACTATCTTCCAAGCTAATTAATAGACATGTAAATCCAGAAATGAGAAAGTCCTTAGCCTCAAAAAACTTACATTCTAATAGAGCGAGGTAATTCATACATGGGGGGATAACTTAAGAAGAGATGCTTTGTTTTGGAAAGTAACAGAGGTGGTAAGTGGAGCCATATGGAGGTAGATTGGCACATCAATTTCCTGTAGCAATGACAATGTTGGTTTGATTATGGTTGCAGGAGCAGCAAGTTTTTAGGGCAAGAAGATGACCAGGGTATAATGTCATAGATGGGACTTGTTAGAGGTAGTAAACAACATGGGACAGTTTATCAGTCAGGATAATATGTTCCATGGTGGGGATTCATTGCAAAAGGTTTATCTGGGTTTTTCAGAGAATTGAATAGCTATGGTTAATGGTATTTCTAGGAACATATGTTTTGAATTCCAAAGAATAAAATACAAATTAGCTTTTGGAACATAACCTATTTACAAGTGGGAGACTGTCTATATTGACATTTCTTGCCCATAAGCAGTTTACAAGGGAAGAGAAAACATAACTATGAAACAATTAGAAGACTATTTCATTGAATCTTGACTTTTTAAAAAATAAAGTACTAAATTGAATGTAAGCATTTGAAGGAGTTGGACTAACCATCTGCAAGTTCCTTCTAAGACTAAGGCCCTTTTTTCTTTCTATTTTCTGTTCTCGTTTCCTCAATTACATGTAAGCAAAATTTTTAACATTTATTTTTTTTAAATTTGAGTTCTAAATTCTCTCCCTTCCTGCCTTCCCTCTCCTCTCCTTAAGAAGGCAAGCAATTTGATATGGGTTATACATATGCAGGCATGCAAAATATTTCCATATTAGCCATATTATAAAAAATGCAGACCAAAAAACCCCAAAATAAAACCCTAAAGCCCCAAACCCAAGAATAATAAAGAAAGTAAAAAAAGTATGCTTCAGTCTACATTCAGAATACAATGTTAGTTTTTTTTCTCTGAAGGTGCATAGAATTTTTCATCAAAAGTCCTTTAGAATTGTCTTGGATCATTGTATTTCTGTGAATAACTAAGTCATTCATAATTGCATACCATATAAAATTACTGTTATTCTGGATGATATTCTCTTAGTTCTTCTCATTTCACTTGGCATCATTCATGTAGGTCTTCCCAGGTTTTTCCAAAAGCATACTGCTTTTCATTTTTTATAGCACAATCCTATTCCATTACAATCATCTATCAGATCCAACCATTTTGGAGGGCAATTTGGAACTATACCAAAAGGATTATAAAATTATGCATATCCTTTGATCCAGTAATATCATTATTGGATCTGTATCTCAAAGAGATAATAAAAAAGGGGAAAGGACCTACTGCTCAAAAATGTTTATGGTTGTTCTTTTTGTGGTGGCAAAGAATTGGAAATCAAGGGGATGTTCATGAATTGGGAAAATGAACAAATTGTGGTACATGGTAATGAAATACTACTGTGTGATAAGAAAGGATAATTAGGATGATTTCAGAGAAAGCTGGAAAGATCTGTGGGAACTGATGCAGAGTAAAATAAGCAGAACTGATGTACAAAATACAGCAATATTGGATGATGATTATCTATGAATACTTGACTACTCTCAGCAATGATGTGATCTGGGACAATCCTGGAAGACTTATGACTGGGAATGCTATCTACCTCCAGAGAAAGAACTTTTGGAGTTGTCTGTCATATATTATATTTTTGGTTTTATTTTGGGGTTCCCCAAGGTTGGCATTCCATCTTTGGCTTCCATGAATTTGAACAAGCTGTTCCCCAGACCTTAAAAGGCACAATCTTTACCACTTGGAATTTTTGCTTTCTGTCAAGGTTCAGATCGCCTGCTACCTTTTTCATGAAATCTTCCTTAGTCTCTCTTACCTTCTCAATTTATCTGACTTGATTTTGTGTTCTGAAAAAGTTTATAGGCTAGGAAATTAAGAAAAAGTATCTCTTCTTTCAGAGTCTGAAAAAAAAAGAATATTGAAATCTATCTTTTAACATCCTACTTTAATTTGTGAGAAACTTAAAAGTATTCAATAGAGAAGTCAATTTTTATGCTCAAAATTTCCATAAGAATGCCAGTAGAGTCTATAAATGTTAAAATCAATCAGGCATTTTCACTTATAATTAATTATTTAGCTGTTTTATTGAATTGATTACAGAATATTATCTACCAAGAGAATAAGAAAGCTTTCCAAATATCCACTTGCCTATCATATTGTTCCAAATTCTACCATTTGATATACATTCTTTTGGTTTAAAAGCACCCTCTACTTAAAAAGCAAATACTCCTTAGACAGGCAGTTCATATAATTCATATTAATTGTACTTTGCTATGAATTTATATAAGAATCTCTTTTCTCTAGGGAAATAAGAATCAGTTGAACTGGGTGGAGGAGGGCAATTTTTAATCAAGGAACACTTCTAGGTAATTTATATATGGGTTAGGTAACCCAAAGCCATTAACTATTTTTGAAGCAGATATGCCATTTTGGGGAAGAGGAGGCACACAGGATAAGCTAGATGAACCGAGAAACTTTGCTAATTTCATAATTTTGTTTATCTTTGGCCTACATTTTTATTTTTGAGTCCTTGTATCTTTTTATTTTGGAGCAAAATTTGTAGTAATAAAATATTTCCTTAGCCCAAACCATAACTAGACATTCTTGTGTCCTGGGCAATTTCAGTTGAGGAGTGTGGTAGAGGCCATTCATGGTTATAAAATCCTATGGCAACCCAAATCTAGGTGAAGGATATTGGAGCCATAGGACTGCTATGGAGAGAAAAAGCATGCCTTTTACCTAAATGCCAGAGTCCTAGGACAAAACCCTGATCACCTAATCCTAGTAATATTTCTGCTCTTGGTAACTCCTGCTTAATTAATAATCTAAAAAGTGCAGCTTTTTATTATGTCTCTTGTGAAACAGAAGCTTCTGATGCATCTAACATGTAGTACTTTTGAATGCTGCTCTGGTGTCTTTCTAAGTCTCTCCCATTTCCCAAATACTTAACAGATGATGGTGAAATGACAGGCATGTATATAAATGATGGAAATGTGTGAGCTATTTGAAGTCACTCATGACTGACAAACAGTCACAACACTGCTTACTTTTCCCCAAATACTCTGCCTCCTGTCTACAACAATTTCCTTTGCCAAATAACAGTGGAACAATCCTTCTCTGAGAACTTAATCCTACAGCCAGATCTGAGGCTATGTTCCTGGATTACTGAGATGGTAAATTCAGAATCTAAAGTCTGACTGGTTGATTGACTGCTTTTTATTTTGTGGTAGATACAAGATGGTTTTCTTTTTAGTGGCATGTTAACAGATACGAATTGCAGCTAGGCTGGCCATCACAGGTTTCCACCCATAATATATTTTTTAGTCTATAACAGAGAATTTACCACCCGACGATGAAAGCTGAGTTGTAGGACTTCTTTGAATTTTATCGATGCTCTTTCTAGATATCTAGTTCCCCTTTTCCTTTGTCAATACAGAACAACATTGAAAATGAAGGTTTCAACAACTCCCAAAGGCTGCGTGCCACTCAGCAAAGAAGAGGGGAGTACATAGGATTTCAGAGACCATTGAAAGGTGGTGTCTCAGAGAGTGACATTTGTGAGAAGGAATAGGTACACCGGGATAGACTCAATTTGGTAGTTTGGATAGGATAGGAAACAGCAGGCTATAATAGGAAGAGTGATGACTTTAGAATGACAACCTGGGCTTGGTCACTTACTAGATGTGCTAATAAATTTAACTTTCCTGAATCTCATCAATAAAATGGGGTTTGTGCTTGTCTTACATTGCTCCTATCCTCTGTGAGAAAAGTGTTTTGAAAACCTTAAAGCAGTATATGAATGTGAGTTATTAGATAAGCTTAAAATAACCTATTTCTGCTTTCTCAAAGAATAATAATCAACATTTACATAGTATTTTAAATTCTGCAAATTCTTTAAACTGATGTTATCTTATTTTCTAGCTCCGTATCAATCATATAAAGATAATCACATAAAATATTACAGCTGTCATTTGTCCCATTTTATAGTTGAAGAAACTGATATTCTGAAAAGTTAAGTAACTTGCCTATAATCACTTAGTGGTGAGTGACCAAAGTGATATTTCAAATTACATGTTTCTTTCTCTAAATTGACCATAACATATATTAGGAGTTCTCAAACATCTTGGTATAAGAATTCCCTTACAGTTTCAGAAATTATTGATCCTGAAGAGCTTTTGTTTATATGAGTTATATGGCTGTCTGTATTTACCAAATTAGAAATTAAAACTTGCTTATATTTTTGACCTTGTGGACCCCCAGAGATATTCTTAGGGATCTTTAGGAATTTCTGGACCACACTTTGATAACTGTCACCTCAAAATGTTCACTGTTCAATGTTTTTTTTTTAACTCTTGTCTCTTTTGTTTAACATGTATCAGGAAAAATGGTAAGTTCATTATAAGTTGCCTCAGTTTTCCAAAAGACAATGTGGTTCAGAGAAAAAGAGAAGACCTTGATTCAAATCTCAACATTCATGTTTATTACCTCTTTGACCTTACCCAAGTAATATTTCTCTGACCTCAGTTTTCTCAATTATAAAAAGCTTCTGAGATAATTTCTAGCTCTAGCTCTTAAAATTTAAATTTTTTTTTAAACTAGAGGGAAATAAATTTATGAAATTTACTCTTCCAAGCCCAATCTGTGTAGTTATACAACTAAAGTTTTTAAGATAAGCATTCAAATAAAAAGTTAAAATATTTAAACCTAATAACAAATCTCAATATGAAAAACAAAGTAAGGTTAATTTGAGCTGGAACTTGATTTATATATTAAATTGTCTATATGCATGTCCAATCAGATAGAAATATATGCATATATCTTTAGAAAAAGGTTATTATATATTTTTGTATAGAATGGTTACATTCACATATATGTAGAGATTAGGAACATGCATATTTTGAATATATATAATAATTTTTGTCATTTGTAATCATAAAACTACCTTAAAATTTTTTATATAAAATTTTTACAGCCAAGGGAGCTAATAGCTGTGTAATATTCCATCTGACATTACCCACATATGACATGAAAAAAGCCAGTTATCTGGAAAACGTTATAACAATTTTTTTACTGTCCATTTATATGTATATAAACACATTTATTCATACACATATATTTGTTTTATCTTCATGATTAAATGCTGGTTATCTTTAAAGAAATGGGTTCTTAAAAACTGGGCTGCTGTTTTGGTTTGTAAAACAAGTTAAACTTGACAATAAAGCATGTGCTTTAGATTTCCTCGGTTAGAGGCATTGTTTACTCTGGCAGACCTGTCTTTGAGGCAGGCTCTCTGTTTTTCCCTTCTTCCCCACCAACCAACACTATGACAAGGAACTCTGATTTTTGCTTATCCTGAAGCAAAAATGTGAAAGCTGTACATTCATTTTCATCTGAATGCTGATCATCACCAACATCCTCTTCTGTGGCATCTTCCTATATAGATCCCAGATTATCTTGGCTTCTCAGAAGTTATTGGGACACTAAGGCCAAAGTAGATCCTAAAATGTGGAAAGGTTTTGCATATAAGATCGGACTTTGTTACTGCATGTACATTAGCAAACTTCTGAGAAGCTCGTCATGAGAATATTGGTCACCAGGGAATGAATATTTTTGCTCAAAGCTACTCATGAAACTTCTTTTGAAATCATGGAGGGTTTGTGATCTTTGTCAATGGAGGGAATACCCTAACTAACAAAATCATGGGGTTCTTGAAATACTGAGCTCAGCTGAATTCATGGAACCAATTTATTTCTAGATTATTTGGGAAAGTTTTCTAAGTCAGAGATATGTGACCATTTCACATGGATAGGAGAAGCATGTGGCAGGAAGGATGGGATGGGTGTCATGTTTTAACTCCGATCATCAATGTTTGTATATATTTCACAGAGATGAGAATGTAATAAGTTAGCAGATGACTTGGCAATATAACAGAAAGTTCTTTCTTATTTGTGTCACCTTAAATTACTGACCTAATTTATTCACCTACTTTGACCATGGTCTAAAACAGGTGATTTATTAAACCCCTAAAATAAACATATTAATGTGTCAATTTTGAGATAATGGAATTGGTTGGTCTTGATGGTTTATTTTTATTTAAATTTTTATTTTATTTAAATTTATATTTTGTTTAAATTCACTTCGTTATCATTATTAACCTAGTAATAGAAGCCTGAAGGATCTTAGAAAGTGACTAAGAGGATAGGGAAAAAATGAAGATAAATTACATTTAGGGCTATTTTCTGGGGAAACATTATGCACTGAGGACAGAGTACAGAGTACTGATACAAAGCAATGCTTGCTATTTATCAGCAAGACTAAAGAATCTGCTTTAGTCTCTAACCATCAGTTATTGTTTGTTCCAGTCATAATTCTCAGGTGCTGTTAACTTAGGAGTTCTACTTGTTTCCACTTATAATCTCATAGTCTTGCTACATGTTAAGTCCTGCTTTTGAGAAAACATGGAAAATCATGCAGGATACAGCAAAGGATTGGATGAATTAAATATATACACGCTCATATATATATTTATTTATTTATATTTTTTGATTTTTATATCATCTAAATTTCTCCCTCTATCCCTCTCTTCTGCTCAGAGAACTATTCCTTAGAACAGAATCTTTTTGAATTTAAAGAAAAGAAAAAGAAGGGAAAATTACTTAACTCAAACACACCAGCCATTTCTTTTTTTTATCTTTTATAATTTTTTCCAGATTACATGCCAATATAATTTATTAATCTTTGTTTTCTGACATTTTGTAATCCATGTTCTCTCTTTCTCCCATCCCTCCTCCTCCCCAAGAAGGCAGGTAATATGATATAGGTTATAGATATATTACCATATAATACATATTTCCATGTTCATCATATTGTGAAAGAAGACATATTGTATACACTAGACAAAAATTCAAGGAGAAAGTAAAAAATGGTCTGTTTCAATTTGAATTCAAACTCTGTTCCTTCTGTAGTGGTGGATATCCTTTTTTTGCCATGAGTTTCTTGGAGTTATACTGGATCTTGCTCTGTTGATAAAAGTTGTTACTCACAGTTGATCATCATAAATTATTGTCGTTACTGTGTACAACATTCTTCTAGTTCTGCTCACTTCAGTTTGCATCACTTCATATAAATCTTTCTAGCTTTTTTTTTGTTAATCATCTTGTTTGACATTTCTTAGGGCATAATCATATTCCATTAGAAGCATATAACTCAGCTTTTTCAGACATTCCCCAATTGATGAACCATCCTACAGTTTTAGTTCTTTGCTATGACAAAAAGAACTGCTAAAAATATCTTTGCATAGGTAAGTTCTTTCCCCCTATTTTTAATCTCTTTGGAACACAGATCTAGAAGTGGTCCTGCTGGGTCTAAGGGTATACACAGTTTGATGAACTTCTGGCCAAGGTTCCAGATTACTCTCCAGAATTGTTGGATCAGTTCATACCACCAGTAGTGTATCAGCATCCTGATTTTTTGCATAGCTTCCAGCATTTATAATTTTCCTTTATTGTCATGTTAGCCAGTCTGATGGATGTGAATCATCAGTCATTTCTTATAGCAGTGCTCCACATTCCAGAACCTCTCATCTCCACAAAGAAGCTGGGGGAGATATCTTCTCATATCTCCTTTTTAGGGGCATGCTTGTTCTGTTTAATTTTGCAACATTCATTTTCAATTGTTTGTGGTTCTTTTAATTTTCACTTTTAGAATCATTGTGCATTTTGTTTTCTTGGCCTTTTTCATCTCACTTTGCTTCAGTTCATGTGAATCTTTCCATGTTTTTCTGCATCCATAATCATCCTTCATTTTGAGCACAATAATATTTCATTGCATTCATGTAAGTACAGTTTGTTTAGCCATTCCTGAATTGATAAGGATCTTTGTTTTTAGTTCTGTGCTACCACAAAAAGGGCTGCTATGAATATTTTGTTTGCTATAAAATACTTTCCCCCCTGTCTTTAGCTTACTTGGAATGTTTTATGTGTCTATATGTCTTATATGTCTAGCAATAAGATTTCTTGGTCAAAATGCTTAGGTGCTTTATTTACAAAATTTCATATTGTTTTCTAGAATGGTTTTCGTAATTCACCAACAATTTGTTAGCATGCCTTTTTTCCCACAATATCGACAACATTGATTGTTCCCATCCTTTTTCACTTTTACTAATTTGCTGGGTATCAGTTGAAATTTTGGGGACTATTTTTCTTTTTCTTTTCTCTTGCTATTAATGATTTGAACCTTCTTTTCATACACACAGACACCCACATATTAAATGTTTACTTTCTGCCTTAGAATCAATACTAGGCACAATTCCAATGGAGAAGAATTGTAAGGGCTAGGCAATTAAGGTTAAGTTACTTGCCCAGGGTCATGTAGCTAAAGAAGCTGTCTTAAGCCACAGCTGAACCCAGGACTTCCCATCTCCAGGCCTGGTTCTCTATCCACTGATCCACCTAGCTGTCCCAATATGGTTGTTAATAGTTTGTAATTTTTATTTTGAGAACTATCTGCTGTTAAAATATTACGTTATGTAAAGTTCTTTTTATGCCACTGGTGCCCCATAAATATTGTTAAAATCATTGTCTGGGTTCTGATCCTTGTTTTCAAAATCCTTTGAGAAAATGTTACTGAAATTAGAAGTAGGGCTAGTAAGCATATTATACTTTGAGCATTACCTTGAAGTTGTAAGGATTATCCTATCCTAAAGCTTATTCTTTGTTTTTATAACTTTATAATAAATGTTTTTTAGTTAAAATTCTCTTTTTAATAATTCAGTAACAAAAAGAATAGTATTTCAATATTTATCTGATGTGTTTGAAAAATACTTCAGATAACTTAAGGATATGTGATTTTGTGTGGGTATTTTCTGTATTATGGCAGGTTGAAAATTTTCCACACCCTTTAGGAGATTATCTTCTGAATTGTTGTGGTCAAAAAAATTATCAGCTCTGGTAATGTATTTCTGAACCATTCTAGGTCAGGCTGTTCTAGCCACCTACTTACAATTCATTGGCAGGTTTAGACTTAAAGCATTTTCAGCTTCAGAATAGGTCCTAGAACTTGTGGTCCATTAGAAGAACCTTTGCAAAACTGAGCCATCTGCTTGTTCAGTTGAAAGATCAGAGCAGGACTTTAATGGAGAGTTTGAATAATATGTATTAGCAAATGTAGCTTATTATGAGGGCCAGGAATGTTATAGGGAATTTCAGTGTCTAGTAGATCCATTTGATTGATTTTCCACTTATTATATCACAGGGAGAGGTATTAAGGCTGGCTAAGAAGCTTCAGATATGGACATTTACAGGCAAAGGAGATTCTAGAAAATAGTATGATAGTGGTAGGAAATAGGAAGGCAATATCTAGCCTGTTTCTTACTATTTTTTTGCTCTATGTATCTTGAATATACACAGTTGTCTTCCCCATCAGAATATGAGCTCCTCGAGGGCAGGACATATAGTTTTACTTTTCTTTGTATCCCCATCTTTTAGCAGAGCGCCTGGCATATAATAAATGCTTACTAGATGCTTGATATTGATACAGATGATGATATCTCAATATAGGCTAGTTCTAAAGACTGTGAGAAATTCTTTGGAGTATCCAAGGCTCTAAAGATCATCCTTATTTTTGCTTTCAATTTCCCCCTTTTATCATACCTACCATTGATCTTCAGTTTTCTTGTGGCCATTCCATTCACTTTTCTAATGTTCTAGTTGTAGTTATTGTAAAAAAAATTTTGTAAAGTGCTTAGCACAGTGCCTGATTCATAGTACAAATTATATAAATGCTTATTCTTCCTCCCCCTTTCTTCCCTGCTAATGATTAGCCTGTATTTTGGTTTGGCTCTCACAATTATCTGTTAGAATTAATAGCTGTGTTATGCTATCCTATGCCGTGGTGTATTGTGTTGTATTATATAAAGAATCTCAAACTAATTTAAATCTTTAGCAATCTTGTGGGATATCATTAGAAAATGGCAGGCATCTTTCACTTGGGGCAGCTAGGTAGTTCAGTGGATAGAATGCTGGGTTTAGAGTCAGCATCTGACCTCAGATATTTATTAGATATGTGACTCTAGACAAGTCATATAACCCTGTTTGCCTCAGTTTCCTCATCTGTCAAAGGAGCTGGGGAAAGAAATAGCAAATCACTAGCATCCTTGCCAAGAAAACCTCAAATGAGGTTATGAAAGGTCAGACACTACTGAAATGACTAACAACAATCTTTCATTTTATGTCTCTTTGCTATCTTTCCTTTAAGATTGACTTTGGGTCTGAAGTCTTCCTTGATGTCTCTATTTCAGAGGGTTGAATTTTTAAGAGTTAATTTTCTAGCACAATATTTTTTTAAATGTATTTTATGTGTGGGAATCACTTTTGGGGTGAGTTTCCAAACTTTACCACATCTTTTTGATGACTTTCCTTTAAATTTATTTTCTTAAAGGGTGATGCCTTTAAAATACATTTTTTTCTTCTTAGGGAGAATAGCACCTTTGAAATGGAATCATGTTGAGAAGAAATGAATTTAATTTGCCCTCTAAGCTCTGGTGGTAATTTTGTAGCAAAGCATCCCTCAACGGAATGAAAACCTGACTAAATACCTCCCTAGAAGTGATATAAGTCACATTAGTGCTAAATAGGCAAATGCTTTGAAATACCAGTTAAATGTGAGATCACTGTGGTTTATCACCTTTCGATTTTGTAAAATGAGACACAGAGAGAATAGAATGAGTGGAGTGTAGGGGTCAACCGTTCTGCCAATGATGTTCCATCTTACTTCTTTCAAGGGACAACAACTAGTTGAAGTCCTGTGGATGTTATCAAAGGAGGGAGAGAATTCAGCAGCCATAAATGCTTTGGAGATTGCAAAAGCAAATTACATCCTGTACTTTCAGGAATACAGGATGTGGGCTGACAGAATCAAGCATGGAACTTTCCTACTCAAAATGAGTCAGGGGGTAAGACTGGTGATCAAAGTCAGGAAGTAAATGAAAGGCTGGCCCCTCCTTTTAATTGGCCCCAAAGCAGCTTGGACCTAGGAAGTGAAATTCTAAGTACTGTCTCCTTTTTATTTCAAATGGTAAAGCAAAGGAAATGAGAATATGTTTAATTTTGGAAAAGCTGAAAAGCCTTCATTTAGCATCTTACAATTTCTATGTGTTTAACATTTTATCCAATAAATGTGTTTGGGGAAATCAAAGAATCTATTTATAAGGATTCATCCTAGATTTAGGTGGTTAAAGTATCAATTAGTATCATGTTAAAGTTCTTCTTTAAGGAGTTATGTTGACCAAAACAATATTAGAAATTGTATAATAATAATAATATAGTTATCAATTTATATAGTAGTGCTTTTAGGTTTTTAAAGCACCTCGTGTGTGCTATCTTCTTTGGTCCTCATAACTGCCTTGTAAGATGCGTGCTATCATCATCCACTTTTTATAGATGAAGAAACAAGTTCAGAGAGATTCTTTCTCACAATCACATAGGAAATGACAGAGTGAAGATCAGATTTCTGAAGGAAAATTCACCATTCTCTCTACTGTGCTACTGCTTTTCATTAATCAGTGCTGATTTTCAATAAATTTTTGCACAGGTGTTGGCATGTTGCCTTCCCAGGAACTATTTATGCTTTCTTGGTATCTTTGTTGATTACACAGAATTTGGCACATAGTAAACATTTAATCAATATTTGCTGATTTCTATGGCTTATCTAATGTTTATTATTAGTCATTGAAAAGGATTATTTCTACTGTTATACTTAAAGGAATTTTTTAAAACTCTTACCTTTTCCTAAGGAGGCCCTGGGTTCAAATATGGCAGAAGAGTGGTAAGGTCTTGGCAGTTGGGGATTAGTGACTTGCCCAGGGTCCCACAGTTAGGAAGTGTCTGAGGTGAGATTTGAATCCACATCCTACTGGTTCCAAGTCTGACATACTATACACTGTGCTACTTACCATGTTTTTCAAGGAATCATGAATGATTTTTTAAACTTTTTGATAAGAAACATCTTACTACAAAAAAAGGTTTTAAGGTGGCATTTTGTTCTATTCAATCAAATGCCTTTTCAGACTCAACAAATAATAAACACTATGAGATCTTTTATTTTATTTTGCTGTTGTTTAGTTATTTCAATTGTCCAAAACTTTGTGACCTCATTTGGGGACTTCTTGGGAAGGATAGAGGAGCTGTTTGCCATTTTCTTCTCCAGTTCATTTTACTGATGAGGAAACAGAGGTAAATAAGGTCAAGTGACTTGCCTACAGTCACACAACTAACGTCTAAGCCTTGATTTGAACTTGGATTGATGAGTCTTCCTGATTTCAGACCCAGCTTGTGAAAGTCTGCTTGTTTTCTATTAATACTCCTATTGAAGATTAGCTTTCTTTCGATCTAGATTATATAAGGATTTTGGATAGTTGGGAGAATAGGAATATTTTAGTATTTATTGACATTCTCTGGATTGTATTTTTTAATTAATAATGGCTAATGTTTATATTTTTTCATGCCTTTGGTATCTTCTCATTAAGATACCTTACAAATTGGTTTCTCAGTGCCCTTGCATGTATGTTGGCACCAGTCTACATTTCTTTTATATGCACTTGGTCCTATATGGCTTCTTTTTGTTGTTCACGGTGATATTTCTGACACATATGGAACTATAATGTTAGGATACAACTTTTGGTGATTTCATGGTTCTTGATGGAGAAAATAGTTTGTTATAATGATTTATACAAATATTTTTTCATTTTTTACACTTCATTTTCTACCTTTTATTTTCACTCTTAAATGTCTTTGTGATTCCTTTGCTTAGTTGGATACTTGCCAAACTTTAAACTGGTTTTACCCTTCACAACTTCTCTCAACCTTATTGCTCATAATTGTTCATAATCCTTTCACAAATGAATCTGTATTTTGACTGGGTGTTGCCTTTGGCAGTCATCTCTCTTTGTTTATCAAGGGAGATGTTTGCTGACTAATGTACTTTCTGAGTTCTTTTTCTGGTAATTAATTTACTTTGGTTAAACTTATGGAAAGTTTTGCTATAGTTAGTATTGGTGTCATTTCTTTACCTCATTTTTTTAAGTGAAAATATATTTTCTTTTCCAGAAATAAGGTTAAAAATAAGGAAATGGATGGTTATATGAATTTCTCCAATGTCAGCCAAAGAATTGTTAGCAGAACATTTATTAAAATTCATGACTTTTGCTTTTTCCAGGGGAAATAGTATCTAAATAAATAGGCTTACTCAAAGTGAGAAAAATGTCTAAATTATATGTACATGCATTATAGTTAGAACACAGAGTCTCTTTGAATTTGTCCAAGAGATCCTAATTGTCCCCAGGCTAGAACTGATAAGTGGTTCCATGAAGTCATCTTAGGACACTTCTCTATTCCCTTGATCCTGCCCTACCCATTTATCATTTTCAATTAATGAATGTGTTATATTATCTTATCAGCTCTTAATAAACCCTAACTTTATTCAGCTACTAGACATTTTATTTTAAATATTTACTCACTAAAAAAGAGAGGAAAAAATGGACTTTGAAAAATATTGGCATAGTACTGAAACTTTTAAGAAAGGATTGGTATGGTGGAGGGTGTGTAAAGTACCCTAAGAGACATGCATTCAACAGGGCTAAGGTCATATCCTTGATTCTGAACCTCTAGGTAAAGTAAATTAGGAACATGATATTCACATCACCTGCTGTCTTCAATAATATTTAATTTGATCTAGTGAAGGATGGTAAATGCTTTGAAATAAATATGAGATACTGAGGTTGCCATGGCATGAAGTAAGGAGGCAAAACATAAACAAGTAACTGTATATAATTTCTGCACTGTCTATTATAGGACCTACCAATAGAGATGTGAGTGGTTCATTCATTCATTCATTCATTCATTCATTCATTCATTCATTCGATCATTGATTGCCTTCTTCTTTTGTAGTACCTAGAATGGAATATAATCCTTCAGATGTGTTCTGATTAGGGCAGAATATAATAAAGCACCCACCTACCTCATTCTGAACCCTGTTACTGTAAAATTATGTTTCCTTAACTTTTTTTGTCTCTCATGGTACATTAGTGATTCATTTTGAGTTTCCAAATTGCCTTTTTTTCTCATATAGACTACTACCAGCTCTATCTCCCTTGCTTTACACTGGTGTCATTAGTTTTTAAACCCAACTACACGAATTTACATTGATTTCAATTACATTTCCTCTTATTTGATTCAGCCTCACAAGATCTTTTTGAGTCTCAATTCTGTCATTTTAACAATTTCTTCTAGTTTCAAGTCCTCAAAAGTTTTAATAAACTTTTGCCGTATACTTATTAAATGTCAATGACAAAAATTTTGAAAAAATCGACAGTTCAACAATTGGATTCTTTACTACTTAAAGATAGCTGCTTACCACAACATAATACTATTGCTAGCAGTACCACTTTAGGTAATTTAGGGGAAACTAGAAGGCAGGGCTGATTTCACCATACCTTTACTAGAAAATGTGTTGAGTTTCTGTGTGGAATTCAAATTCTTTCTGCCCTTTCATTACTGGAAACTTTCATCTGACTCACAGCCTATGTTGCTTTACCTGTTCTGGGAACTTTGTTCCTTCCGGTAATTCTTATCTGGATCTCACCCCCTGACCTTAAAATATTACAATAAATATTCCCTTTACCATATCTCCTATAAACAACCTCTGGCTGCACTTGGCTAATCTAATGTTTATTTTTTGAAAATTAAATTAAATTTTTAATTCTAAATTCTTTCCTTTCCAACCTCCCCCACCCATCGAGAAAGCAATAAAAATTAAACCCATTTCACATATGTAAAGTCAAGCAAAACACATTCTCTAATTAGTCATATTTTTAAAAAATGAGAGAAAGAAAATACATTTCAATCTGCACTCTGCATCCATTAGCTCTCAATCTGAAGGTGGATAGTATATTTCATCATGATTCCTTTGGATCTGTACAAAGTCTTTTATTATCTTTATTGTTGTTATGTCTAAATTGTTTACTTGGTTTTGCTCATTTCACTTTGTATCAATTCATTGATTCTCAGGTTTTCTTCATACATTCTTACAGCATAATCATTCTCATATATTACAATTTATTTAGCTATTAGCCAATTGATGGGATCTCTTTAAGTTTCTAGTTCCTTTCCACAACAAAAAGAGTTGCTATAAATATTTTTTTTTACATATGGGTCCTTTAAAATATCTTTGGGGTATAAACCTAATAATGTTATTATTGGGTTAAAAAGTATGCACAATTTAATACTTTTGGGGGCACAGTAGCAATGTTTCCATCCCTTCTCTGCTCGCCCTTTTAGGGCTTTATCCCTTACTACTCTCAAGCTTTCTCAATGAGAGAACAATTTCACCTAATAATTTGCCAGAGGTAATTCACCAAGTTACTTAACCTCTTAGTGCCTCCAAATAATTCTTTAAGACTAAAAATTACATATCATTTACTTAATCTGCATTGTGTAGGATTTAAATTAATGTCCAACACTCCAAGTATTATATTTTATAAAGTTTATTAATAATCGCTTGAAGTAAAAGAATAAAAAGGTAATTATCTAACAAAATATAAGGCCACGTGAATAGATTCTCCTGCTACTCAGCCACACCACCTCCACCAAACTGATCAGAACAAAAGAGCATGAGAGGTGGGGGTACACAAAATTTATATCCTCCCTACATTAGCATGTAATGTGAGACGGAGAGTAGGGGTGCTGGGAATAGTAGTTTTAGGGTATGGAAATTCTAATTACACAATTGGTAAAGGGAGTTTTATATCAAGGAGTTTCCCACCTTGGTGAAATTATAGAAATTAACAACATTGATACCACCACCAACAAAACAACAAAGATCACTAATTATAACTGATAGAAAATGATAAAATTAAATAATGAATAAAATTTAGAAAAGAAACCATCACTAAAATAAAAACAACTGTTTTGGAGGCTCTCTAAATAGTCTGTGAAGTGTCTGTGATATTTGTCTGCTGGTTGCCACCTCCAATCCTCTAGTTGCTCTAAATACAAAAGAAACAGTAAAGATAATATAAGTTGTTTATCTTGACTTTTAAGAGGCAATGTGTTGTAGTAGATACAGAGCCATTGTTGAGATCAGGAAAATTCAGGTTCTGTTCTGGATTTTATCTCATACTGGCTGGGTGACTCTGGGTTGGTCCCTTTAATCTCTTAAATCTTTGAGGCAACTCTAAGAATATATGTATCTCATAGCTCTGTTGTAGGTTTCTCATGTATCTCAATTAAGTCCTAGGTCTAGAAAAAAATTGTGTCTTAGTTTGGTAAAGCACTTTATATACATTATTGTCTCATTTGAATTCATAACAAAATTATGAATCAGGTTCTACAAATACTGTCCCCCATTTTACAGTTGAGGAAACAGATTAAGTTCCTGCATGACAAGTGCTGCTAATTTTGCATTGAGTATCATAGGATTATAGATATAGAATTGGAAAAGACCTTAGATGAAGCATCAAAGTCTAATCTCCTCATTTTACAAGTGAGGAATCTGAGGTGGAAGGAAGTTAATGTCCAGGATCATACAGCTAGTAGGTTTCTGAGGCAGAATTCAGCCTTAGGTCTTTCTGAGTTCATATCCAATATTCCATCTACCATACTATTTAGCAAGTAACTGAAAAATAATTGAAAAAAAAAAAGCAATGTTGTAATGTACAGTCGCTGGGAACTATACACACCCACACCCAGAAAAGCTTTGGTGTACTGTTTTTAAGTGTGCTCTTGTGTTCTTTAAAGCAAAGGTTTGGGCACCTTAGAGTTTCTATAAATATTTTTACATATAAGAGCTTTACCTCTTCAAACACTCTGGAGTATAGAACTAGTCATGATATTCCTTATTCGAAGGGCATGTACAGGTTAGTAACTTTTTGATTATAGTTTCAAATTGCTTTCCTGAATATCTGATCAATTCATATCTCTACAATGAGTATAATAACGTGTTGATTTTCCTTCAGCTCCCCTCCCCTATATTTGCCATTTTCCTTATATATCAGCTTTGACAATCTCATGGTTATGAATTGAAATCTTCAAGTTATTTTAAAAGGTATTTTTTCTAGTAATTCATGATTTGAGCATTTTATATGGCTTATTGATAGTTTGAATTTCTTCTTCAGAAAATCACCTATCTCATCCCTTTGACATATATCGATTGGGGGATGGCTTTTATAAATTAGATTAAATTTTAAAAAATATTATCATTTTCTCATATATTTTAATCAAACCATTATATCTTGAAAATGGGCATCTTATCAGAGAAACCCCCAGCAACCTGTCTAATACTTGTCTAATTTTAGCTGCTTTGATTTTGTGTGTACAAAAAAAAGTTTTCATTACACACTCAGAATTTTCCATTTTATCTTCTGAGATTATTTCTATCTCTTGTTGGTCATGGACTGTTATATTTCAAAGGTAATATTTTTCTCATTTCTTTGATTATTTATATTTTTTGTTTAAGTCATGTATCTATTTGGAACTTATCTTTATATACACTGTGATGTGTTGGTATATACCCATTTTCTGTCAGATTGCTTTCTAACTTTCCCAGCAGTTTTTTGTCAAATAGTGAATTCTTATCTGAATAGCTTGGAGTCTCTTATTTATCAAACCATACATTACTTTGTTCATGTACTTATATATGCTCATATATAATCAATTGCCTTATTTGACCAGTATTTCTTAAACTATTCCATATTGTTAAGATGATTACTGTTTTGTAATATAGTTTGAGATCTGTACTGCTAGTTCCCCTCCTTTCCCACTTTTTTTTTATTATTTCCCATGAGAAACTTGACCTTTTGTTCCTCCAGATGAATTTTATTATTTTTAAAAAAGCTTCATAAAGTAAGCCTTTGGCAGTTTAGTAAACTGCCAAATAAGAAAATTAAGTATCATTGTCATTTTTATTGTATTGGCTCAGTCCACTCATGAATAATTTATAATTTATTTCTACAGTTATTTAGGTATGTCTTTATTTCCATAGAGTCTTTTATAGTTGAATTCATATTATTCCTCTGTGTGCTTTACTAGGTAATTTCCCAAGTATTTTATATTTTCTGTAATTATTTTAAATGGAACTTCTTTTCTTCTTCCTGCTGAGTTTTGTTAGTACCATAAAGAAATACTATGTGCATTTGATGTGTATTTATTTTATATTTTAAAAAACCTATTTAAGTATCTATTAAAATAATCAATTGATTAAAAAATCTTTTTAATTAATTTGGTCTTTTATTATTAAAGTTTTCTTAATACTAAATCAACCCTAAATTTTTGCTGAAAATCAAAAAATTCATAGTGTATAAAAGTAGTGTATATTGCTGTAGGATCAAAAGTGATATTTGTAAAGCACTTAGCACAGTGCCTGGCAAGTAACTGGCCCTTAATAAATGCTTGTTTCTTTGGTTTTTGGCTTCTTTGTTTCTCTCATTCTTTCTTTCCTTTTATTTTTGGTCTCTTGCCCTCCTTCCCTCCCTCCCTTCTTCCATTCCTTCTCTTTGTTAATATTTTTAAAAATGTTTTGTGTGCCAATAATCATTTGTTATATTTCTTTCTCTATTTTGACTTTTTCTGGTTTTTGTATTGGTTTGACATTATTTTCCTATTTTTTCAAACAGTTTGAACAGTATTGAAATTAATTGTTCCTCGAATGTTTGGTAGAATTTCATTGTATATCTATTTGGTCATAGTTTATTTTCCTTTTGGGGAGCTCATTCATAGCCTTTAAAAATATACTACATTTCAGCCTAATATAGTTTCCTTGTTTATTTCTCTGAATCAAGTTTATTGTGCTATTGCCTTCTCTGAAATAATAACTACTGTCCTTGATTTTTTTTACATTCAGCTGATGCATAATAGATTTTGCTCCATAAGCTTATTTTTACTATGTGAAATGTTATATTTCAAGAGTGTTTCTTATGAAAAATATATTTTTGGATTCTACTTTCCTAATCCATTCTTCTATCTTCTTCTATTTGATGAGTTAATTGTATATTTCCCTCCACCCTATTCTCACATAGTTTTTAGTCCCTTTTCTTCATGAATGTACTCTACAAAGAAAAAGAGAGTAGAGAGTGGAATGTGCTCAGTGGAGAGCTCTATCCTTAAAGCAATCTGCTTCTGCTTCTCTTCCCCTATCCCCTTTGCTTGTCTAGACTCCTAGCATGTGTTCATCCCTGGGTTAACCACCCTTTGAGTTTAGAGTTATCAGTAATCCCTTCCAACATCAACTTCCTCTTTCCTTTCCCAATACTGTGTGTATTTGTGAGTCCTACCATTCTTTGACCAATTCAAATAAATGTGAAGTTCATTGCCTGCTCCTTCCCCACACTTTAAAAAATAATATTCTACTTGCTCACCTCAATTATGTTGGGCCTCCTTTTCTCTTTCTTCCATAGTACATTTCTTTTCTCTTCCATTTTCTTTTTTCTTTTATGATTATCAAAATAGGACAAAATCAACCCCAAATTGTCTTCTTTATTTAATTTCTGCTGCGACTATAAGTGACATTAGGGATCTCAGGAGAAGCTTGTATCGTGTCCTATTAGAATGTAAATGCCTCATCCTTGTTTGTCCCATCTCATTATATATGCTTTTTTATACTTCCCTTTTCTCCTGTGTTTGTATTTTAAAGTTTTTAAAAAGCTCTGGTTTTTCCCCCCACCAGGAATGCTTAGAAATTCTCTATTTCATGAAAAGTTATTCTTGTTTATGAACCTATATATTTTGCCATTTGGACTTCTAGTAGCATTTATGACTACAGATCTTCAGTACTTGAACTTTTTCTTTCTATATTCTGTCTGCAGAACTTTTTTCTTTGATCTGGGGATTCTGGATTTTGACCATGAAGTTCAAGGGAATTTTCATATTGGACTTTCTCTCAGGAGTTAATTGGCAGATTTTATTTTTACCTGGTCTTCTGGTTCCAATACATCTGGGAAGCTTTAAAGAATACTTTCTTGAAATAGCACGCCTAGATACACTTTATTTCAGAATTTTATCATTTTTAAGTAATCTTTTCTTGATTTGTTTTCTAGTGAGGTGTTGATGGAGACACTTTGCATTTGCTCCTATTATTTTCAGTCTTTTTATTGTTTTAATATTTATTGTAATGGAGTCATTAATTTATTAGGTCTATTCTAATTTTCAAGAATTCTTTGCTTGAGCAAGCTGTCAATTCTCCTTCAAATTCTTTCCTGCAATATCTCATTTCCTTTCCAAGTCTTTCTTCTAGTACTCTCCATTTGCTTATAAAATAATGTAAAACCCCTTTTAAAATGCTTACTTTATTCCTTCTGGGAATTCTAGTTGGCTTTGTGTCCTAGCTATGTTTTCCTTTGAGGCTTTGTTAATAGATATTTGTAGATGTTTTAAAAAAAATCCTTACCTTCTGTCTTGGAATCAATAAGAGTGGTAAGGGCTAGGCAATGGGAGTTAAGTGACTTGCCCAGGGTCACCCAGCTAGGAAGTGGCTGAGGCCATATTTGAACCCAGGACCTCCCATGTGTGTGTGTGTGTGTGTGTGTGTGTGTGTGTGTGTGTGTGTGTGTGTGTATTTTTTCACTTTTATTTTTTTGTAGATTTCTTCTGGATTTATTTCTTGGACTTTTCTATCACTATAATGATTTTTTTGTGGAATCATTTTTCTAATCTTACTAGAAGTGTTGGACTGCATTGATAAATTAATCTACAAGAAATTTATTAAGTACCTATTGTGCACCAGACTGTTTTAGACACTGGACCCACAAATGTAAAGAATAAAATAATCTGTACTTTCATGGAAAAATTGTTTTTAGTCATTTTTTAAATCATGTCTGACTCTTTGTGACATCATTGGTTGTTTTCTTGGCAGAAATACTTGAGTGGCTTAGCATGTCCTTTTCCAGCTTATCTTATTGATGAGGAAACTGAGGCAGATAGGATAAAATGACTTGCCCAGGGTCACGTAGCTTTTAAGTGTCCAAGGCAGATTTGAACTCAAGAAGAATGAGCCTTCTGGTATCCAGGTCTGCTACTTATTTAGCTGCCTCAAGGCTGAGACATTAGGTTACCATCTAAGTATCTACTAAAAACATACAAGAATAAATACAAATTAGCTAATGTAACATTTTTTTGGTGGATGCCTACAATATCAATTGACAGGATGAGGAAAGACTTCATGTAGAAGGTGGTATTCAGTTCCAAAGAAAGAAAATATTTCTATATGGTGGAGTGGATTCCAGTGCAAAGGTTTAAAAATAGGAGATAAAAGTATCATCATATTAGCTAGCATTTATTTGACATTTCAAGGCTTAGAAATGCTTTACAAATATCTCATTTGATGCTCACAAACATTCTGGGGGTAGGTATTGTTAATATCCTCATTCTATAGCTGGGGAAACTGAGGAAGGCAGAGGTTAAAGGCAGATGCTTCCCCAATATCACAGAACTAGTAAGTGTCTGAGGTTAGATTTGAACTGAGATATTCTTGACCCCAGGTCCAATAGTCTGTCTATCTACTGAACCCCTTAGCTGCTTACGTGTGTTGTGTTTGAGGATCAGAGAGATGGACATCTGGGCTGAATGCAGGAAGAAGAGCAACGCACATGGAATCTGAAGAGGGAGAGATTGGAGCTAAGATTGAAAACGTTTAAGCTTATATTTTATCCTAGAGGTGAGCAGGAAAGTGACAGATCAGATCTGTGTTTAATGAAAATCACTTGGGCTGCCAATGCGAGACTTGAGGCAGAAAGATTACTTAGGCAACTATTGAGACAGAGGTGATAAGGGTGTGAACCAAAGTCTTTAGTAACTGGGAGTTGAGAGAAGGGATGAGGAGTGAGTGATTTTAATGAAGTGGGAAAGTCAAAAATTGGCAATTGATTAGATATGTCCAGTATGGGAGAGGGAAGAGTTGTGGATCACACCAAGGGCAGGAAACCAGAAGAATGTTGGTGCTTTTGACAGAAATAGGGAAAGCTGGAAAAGGATTGGGTATGTATGAAAAGATAATAAATTCCATTTTGAACATGAGTTTAAGATATATTCATAATATGCAGTTTGGAACAATTGATAGATCATCTTTAAAGTTCCTTCTGCCATACCATTAAAAGCTATAAATATCAAAGACTTTGGCCTCAAATATTTTATGTAATGAATCAAATTCATGCCAATTTATATTCATAACTCTAGTTAAACATCAGAAATACTTTCCAATTTTTCAGCTGAAGATATATACAAGAAACATTGCATTCTGCGAGTAATAAAAATCCTTTGTTGTCTCAAGGAAAATAATAAAATCTAATGAAATCTAAAATATACACTGATAATAAAATATTTGCCTGTTCTCACAGGGAGATGGTGGCTAGCTAGGGCAGCATGTTACATTTTTATGTCGGGAGTGGTCACCTTTTGGTTATTTTTTTAAAGTACTTTTTTAAGGTGAGGGATTAATTGACATTTTAAAATTCCATGGTGTGAAGTGGTATCTCTCTTCGGATATGATTATGGTATAGAAAAAAACATTAATACAATTTATTTTTAAAAATAAAAAAATTCCTTTGAGAAAATACATCAGAAGACAGAATATCTAATACTGTTTTTGCTTTTGTCTTGCATTTGAATTTTATTTGAATTCTAACTAACTCACGTCAGATGAACAAAGAAATACCCCTTCTCCTTCAGGATTCTCAGACTGCAAACGATACCCATGGTGTATATCCAGAAAGACTAGACAAGAAGGAAAAGTCATTGAATCCTTTTTGTGTGAACATTAAAATAATTCTGTATAGCAGGTCTTGACTTGTCTTAGGCGCCGCAGAAATGATCAGTTTGATATAGCCCAGTGAGAATTTTTTTTTTTCCTGCAGATTTTCTTTGTCTACTTCATCAGCTGCAACAGATAGAAGTTAGACTGGAAGTAAAACATGACATACTGACAATGAGCCCGGCCGACAGAAGTTTGGCTACACTCTTAGCTACACTTGAATTTCTGCTAAGCATGTGATGAAAGAGTGTTTTCAACTGCACCAGCTGTGGAGAGGTTAATAAAACAAAAGCTAGAAACAAAGACGCCCGTAGTCATAAAGCTTCTGGCTTTGCTGATATTTCTGGTAACAAACAATGTGTCAGTGAAACATAACCAACCACAAACGCTGCTTGGCCTTACAAAATTATTTAAAGTCGCTGGTCTTCTGAATCAAAAGTTTAAAGAAAATGAACGATATCAGGAATTTCATCAAGTTAAAAAATGCAACTTTACATGGTTTCAAGTAATGGAAATAGCAAATCCTTCAGATGCTTTATGGGCAACTTAAATATTTCTGTCATTTACTATTATTATGATTTTGTTGGCTTCATGGCCAGGAGAAACCACTCAACCCTGTATCAGACTTTCTGTAGGCAGAGGAGGTGTTGTGGACTTGGTATCCTAGAAAAATCTGTCAATGCCCCGTATACCTAGCCTGTACTTTTAAGCTTTTCCAATGATTGTAAAAAGGAACAACAGTGGTACTTTATCATTCCTAGAAGCTGTCATATTGGTATCTATCTGCTTAGTTGACTTTACAAAATAATACTTGATTATATTTACATAGCATCTGATTTTTATTTTCATAACAGTCATTTGATATATGTGTGTTGTCATTTACCCCCATTTTACAGATAAGTAAATGGAAGCTCAGACATTAAATGACATGTATAGGAAAGTAGGAAGAGTTTATAAAGCCTATCTATCTATCTATCTATCTATCTATCTATCTATCTATCTATCTATCTATCTGTCTGTCTATCTATCTATCTACTTACTATATATATCTATCTATATATGTATATAATAAATATAAGACTGCTACTTCTCAGATTTTCATCTATTATGGGGGTCTCTGGAATATAACTCCCATGATAGGTGAGGGATCACTGTATAAATATAAAATCTGAAGCAGGAAATAGGGAAGGCTAACAGAAATTTAGCCAAGATTGCTAAAATTTAGAAAGTATTGATAATATTTGTGAATCCTGACAGAAGCGATAATAGCACAGAATGTGTGAAAATAGCAATAAAAAAGCACTTGGGTAAGAAGAATAATTAGTCAAATTAGGATGTTACCAGAAGTCCAACTTTTTTTCCTCTTCAATTTCCCATTTGAATCCTTTACTAGCTTTGTCCTACTTCTTTCCCTATGGATATCCTCCAGAGCTCCCTTTTTCTTGGTCTCTGGAGTTTCCATGATGTTGTAGTGTAAGTGGGATCTCATTCTCAATGAAGCATTTTATCCTAAAGTGTATCTGTCCCTAATATCTCTTTCTACCTTTTAAAAATGAATTTATCTTTTAAAAAATGATTTTAGATTTATAGAAAGTAAACTCTGTGAATTCTTTGGCGCAGCTTTACTGCCTTAGCACTCTACACCAAGGAGACCAAAGAAAGAGGAAAAAGACTATATATAACAATGTTATAGACTCATTTTTTGTGGTATCAAACTGGAAACTAAAGGAGTTCCCATCAATTAAGGAATGAACAAAATGTGACACATGAATATAATGGAATGCTCTTGTGCCATAAGAAATAGTGAAACCTATTAAGACTTGTACAATTTGATACAGAATGAAGTAAGTAGAACCAGGAGAACAAATTAGATCTATGATCCAAGAAGTTTTATATTAGTGTTTTTGAGACATCTATAGCTATTCATGCCCAAGAAAAATCCAAGGATTAATTTCCTTCAAAGGTATCAGTTCTCAACATCAGTAATAAACTAGGATTTTGGCCTTAGATAACTTATTTTACTTTTCTGTACCTCAACTTTTTTTTCAATAAAAGGGACATAATACTACCAAACTGAGTGCAAATAATATATGTGAAACTTTAAAATACTTTGGAATAATTAATTGATGTATTTAAGATTCTATATTTTCCCTCACCAAATAAAGTGGTACATTTCCATAAGTCATTAAAATTGGAGAAGACAATATCACAGGGATTTTCTTTGACATGACTTTGATATGAGATGAATTAAACATGAATTTGATATAACTAAATTTGCAGGTAGAACAAAAGTTAGGGAGATAGCTAACAAACTAGATAACAGTTAAAATTAAAAGATTTTGACTGCCAACGTTATTAGACTCAGTATATTAAATAAATTTAATAGGACTAAACATAAAATCTAACATAGATTCAGAAAATCAAACTCATATGAACAGTATGGGAGAGATATGTCTAGACAAATTTGTCAGGAGGAGGAGGAGTTTGTTAGATAGTAAATTACTCAGCATGAGTCAACAGTATGATTAGTCAACGGAGAAATCCACTTCAATCATAGTTTTATATAGAGAGGCATAATGTCCAGTCAAGATACATGATAGTCTCATTGTATTATCCTCTGGTTATAAAACATCTGACATTTTTTTCAGCACTGGGTTGCTAATTGGATAGTGTCCTGAGGAAGGCAACCAGATATTGAAAGACTATATAAAGATAAGGTGAATCAAATGGGGATGTTGTCCCTAGAGAAGAGAAAATTTAATAAGAATGTGACAGAGTTGCCTTCAAGGATCTGAAGAGTTACCACATGTAGAAGAATTAGACTTCTTGTCATTACTATAACAGAGTAGCTAGGAGCAATCAGTATATATTGCAAACATACACATTTAGGCTTGATGAAAGGAAAATCTTCCTAAAAATTAGAGTTGTCCTAAAGTGGAAGTGGCTATGTTGAGAGATAACAGTTTCCCTCTAAGGGGAGGTCTTCCAGCAAGAATGGATGACTACTTGTCAGGTAGAATATGTAGATGAGATATAGAAGAGATCCCTCTTCAGCTATAGGTTGGACTATTTGCTTCCAACTCTGAGATTCTATGATCATTCCTTGTAAAGTCATATTTTTATAATCATTGAGAATGAATTTTGAATGGATACAACTTCCAATTTAAAAAGCTCTTATGTTTTAGAATTTTTAGAATGTGTGACTGTGTTTTTAAGGACAACAAAAGAAAATCAAAAATCTCCAATCTGCTCAGGCTATTTGAAAGAACAGGAAATAACTTGACCATTGGTCACTGAAATTATATGGACTTCCCCAGAGACAAGATGTTCTGGGAGTGGGACTTTGAGTTGCAGAACAGCAAGATTACAGGGGTTGGAACAAAATATTATTCCACATGTCTCAACAAGTCATGTTATCAGACACTGAGTATTGTCTATTGGGCATTGTACCAAAAGGGATAAGAAGAGTGTGGGATAGAGGAAATAATTATTTGGAGGAAGTTAAAAATCCATATGGAGGTGTTTCTGTACTATGTTTCACTACAAAATAAATTGAATTACAATGGTAATTTTTCAGTGCTGCAGAGATTTTTAACTTAGAATTAGAATAGCCTTTTCTTTTAATCTTATATTTTTTTAAAAGGAGATAATTTTTTTTATACAGGTAGCTAGTAGTACAATGAATAGAGCCTTGGGTCTGGAGTCAGGAAGACCTGAGGTCAAATCTAGACTCAGGCACTTAAATAGCAAGATGACCCTTATCAGTCACTTAACCTCTGTTTATCTCAGTTTCCTCAGCTGTAAAATGGGAATAATAATAGCATTTATCTTACAGGTGCTTGTGAGGATCAAATGAGATAATACCTATAAAAGCACTTAAATGTTAGGAACCATATAAGTGTTTATTGCCTTTTTCTTTTTTTAGATGACCAGCAGTAGAGAATCCAATATTTTCATTGTCTATAGCCCACATGAAATTTTAGTTCCTTTGGAACAAAATTTTTAACTGAAATCATAGAGTCATGGACCAGCTGAAAGATCAGAAAGGACCCTTAAATGTTGTTTAGACTAGTTCCTTTATGAAGTGTGTCATGGTCTGCCTCAAATGGCCACAACTTCAGACTGGAGAACAATAGCAACTACTGGTTATTTCCATTGAAAAGATGCAATGACTGTCAAAATGTTCAGCCAAGAACAAGAGAGCTATCATATCAACATGAACTCATAACACAGACTGAATGGATGGCAGCTTAAGAAAAACTATTCTAAACCTAATTTTTGCCAGGAGAAAAATTAATTTAAAAATCACTAAATTGCTTTTTAATCAGTTTATTTCTTCAAATCTATGAAAATCCTACACAAAAGTCCCCAGTTGTGATTTGGAAGTATCTCTGGGTTCTTTAAAGATATATCGATTGAATGTTAGCTCTGGCATTTTCTACCAGGCATGAGAAACTTCTTGTATACAGGTTCTAGCAACAGACCATGACTGCTTTCCAAGAAAGACTTGTCTAGCTAAACACAAAGTGCCTTCTTCATACTACAGCTCTTTAATCATTTGACTCACTCATGAAACAGAAAATTATAAAATTCATCCTTTTTTCTTTCCAGTGACAGTGGAAGAATAGTGAGAGAACTTAGATGATCTATAACTACACACTGCTAATATTCTAAACATGAACTTCTTTTACAATAATCTATCAATCAGCTGAGAATGGGGGCAGCTGGGTAGATCAGTGGTTTGAGAGTCAGGCGTTGAGACGGGAGGCCCTAGGTTCAAATCCGGCCTCAGACACTTCCCAGCTGTGTGACCCTGAGCAAGTCCCTTGACCCCCATTGCCCACCCTTACCACTCTTCCACCTAGGAGCCAATACACAGAAGTTAAGGGTTTAAAAAAAAAAGAATCAATCAGCTGAGAATGAAAGGAATCATATTAATCTCATGTTAAAAGTCCATGCAGCAGGACCTCTAATGGCTAGGACACTTTCTGTTTTACAGAGTCATTAATATGTAGAATCACAGGTTACAGAAAAATGGAGACATTTTGAATTCTGTTGATAAGTTCACTTAATTTAGCCATATACGTTTCAAGAATGTACACATCGATGATGAGTTTGATGCATGAATAGCCAGAGAGTGTCCTTCATGATGTGCCCATATCAAGGAAGGCACTGTGTTTCATGAGTAAAATAGAATTGTAGAAGCTCAAAAGAAACATGTAATGCACAAAATTAGAGATATTTCCATTCCAAATGTTCATATGGGCTATTTGTACCTGACCGGTGGTAGAATATTACAAGCTTGTACTGTTCTAATCCATCACCATGAGACACACTGTACATTGACCCCAAAATAGTGATATCATTTTGGTCCTCCAAGTATGAAGGACCTCAACTAGCCAACTAGTCCTGATATGGTTTATACTTAAGGAATTTCTCAAATCAAAGGGAGTAAGAGGGCCAATGTACAACACGAATCAAACACAGGATGAGTAGTTTATTCCTACATACACAGGAAAGGCTAAATGCAAAGAACTTACATATATCATTAACAGAACCATCCAACAACAGCATAATCCATAGAACAATCTGCTGGGTATGTGCAACTTACACTTCATTAAAACCCAAGATAGTTTATGGGATCGTTGATTAGTAATTTGACATTTTATCTTAATTCTTCCCCATCACTTTCCTTCTAATTATGTCTGATTGTTTCCATAGTCATCTGCTTCTGCATCTCCTTATACTAAAATAATTGTTTTATCAGGTTTCTTTGTGATGCCTAGTATTCTGGTAACTACTTCTGCCCCTTGGAAGCCTGAGGGAGAAGAAGCCTCGACCCAGCACCCCTTTATGACCCATAACCAGTGTGTCCGCATGATCTCTCTTTATGGTGTGGCTCCCTGGCCTGGCTGCTTCTCTGTTACACTGTGTCCTGTGGTGTGGTCACAAAGCAGTCAACTGTCTGTGCTTTTTTAAAAGCCCCATACCACACAACTATTCATAATAATCCCATAACTTTACTGCTCCAGTTATTTCCTACTGACTTCATATTTTCTATCCATCAGAACTGTGCAGGGACAGGTAGAAATCAGGAAAATTCTAAGAAAAGACCCACCCTTAAATGCTGGAGTTACATTGGTAACAAATAAAAAAAAGACTACAAAAAAAGGTAACAAATAAAAAAGGTAACAAGCAAAAAAATATAAAAAGGAGAACTAGTCAAGGATGTTTCATACTATCTAACAACCCAAATAGAAGAGGTATTCCTTTTTGATGAGGAGGTCATCCTTCTTGTACCCTCCTGTGTTCAGGTGACATTAAGGTTGAGTAGATCAAGCCCTGGACCAAGGCAGAGCCTTTCATATAATATGATGATTACTCAAAAAAAATTGGCAACCCAAGAAAATCCAATGCTTATTGAAATTCAGTTGTGTATACAACCTACAGAATTGGTCCATCTGTATATATTCTATGCTATAACTGAACACCAAAGATGAACAATTAGCTGGACTTAGACTTGAACAAGAGGAAGTGAGGAGTGCTGAATTGCATTTGAGAAATTGTACTGTGCTTTAAATAACTCTAAACTTCTCTGAAACAAAGGTCCATTTAAAAAAACACACCAGTATACTTTCAGTGATGTTATATTATTTTGAAATATGGAATATTGCAATCTGAAGAATTCAAGTTGAAAATCACCAAAAGGACAATGGAGAAGCTTATGGTGGTTTTAAAATAGGAAGTAGCCTTTCATGATAACTCCCTTCATCTGGATCTTCAGCAGTTGAGGCTGTGAAGAGGTAGGGGTTCCAGCATTTGCAGAGGCAGCTGCCTTCTTGAATCTCCACAAAGGCTACTTTCCTGGATGATGGCTTTGTGGATCTCTAGGAAGCAAGTCTGGTGGGAGAGGGGAGAGGGTATCACTCTTCCTGAGGCTTTGGAACATAGGTTTCTGGAATTAGAGTGTTCTGAACATAGTAGGCACTTAATAAATGTGTGCTAAATTGAAAGGAAAATATATTAGATCAGTATTCAGTCTCTAAAGTAACACATTTTAAAATTATCAGAGCACAGATGGTTTTTGTCTTCATCTATGCTATAATGTAATGACATTCAGAAATTTATTCTTTAAAAAAATTGAGATTTTGGTAGTTGAATACGTATGTAATTATCAGAACTTGAAATAATGATTATTTGGGCACAGAAGGAAATCATTTATAACTGTAGCAAATTTAGGGAACTCAATCCTAGTACCTAAAATGCCCCCTGGTGCATAATAAACTGTTAATTGTTTATGTGTTTTCAAAACACCTAATTCAATGTCAATGGATGATTTAAGTATTAGAAGATTTAAAGTTTATTATTATAGGGCAACAGTTATTTTTAAACTAATATGCTACTTACTCACAGGAAAATATTTATTGAAAGCCAGAGTCTTATTCCCTATTCCAAATACATTCTTCCCAACTCTTTGACCTGCAGAATTCTCATCAACTATTGCAAAATTAACTCCAAAAATATATACCAGGGAATGAGGTCTGTGTAGCTTTATTAAAAAAATAAAAAGGATGAAGGGAAAATTCATTCAAAATGTAATGTGATTTTATGGAATATATGAGGAACATAGCCAAGTTCTATGTATGTATGACAATGTAATAATACCCCAAACCAATGTAACATTAGTTTTAGTGCTTGCAGATTTCTAAGAAAAACAAAAGCAGAGATGAAGCATAATGATTGATAAAAAAGAAACAAAAAAAGAAATTGAGAGACAAAATATTTGTTTAGAAAAATCAGATGATAGTGATATAGAAGATAGACACCTTCAGGCCAGAAGAGAACAAAATATAAATATAGAATGAAAATTATTTGGAAAACAAGAATATAAGTCAGAATTTCCAAATTACATAGGCTACTTTGGTGAGTTTTAGAATAACACTTTCAGCAATGGATGCAAGATATAAATTATCTAAGAATGTCAATGTCCACCCAAGCAAAGTCCTTCTGTGGTACTTCTTTGCTCTCCGAAGGTGACTGTGATATCTTGAGGGTTATAGTGGTAAAACAGTTGTGAAAATTTCAGGTTTGGGCCTAGGGATGGACTGTAATTTAAGGAGCATCCTAGCTAATTTCAGAAAAGTCCATTGTCAGAATGTTGGCCACCAGATGATGATGATTTTGGCCACAGCAAAACATAAAATTATCTACTAATGCATGGGGGGAATTGAGCTATGTTTTGGTGTAGAGAGTATCCCTACCGATAAAACATGAATCTCTTGAAGTATTAAAATCACCCAACCTGGCATTAGTCATAGGGTCTGAATTGACATTAAAAAGTGATCTTCACCAGTGCCATAAACAGACAAGGTCATTTTACTGTAGCGAAAACCTTTTTACAGTAAGTTTGCCATATTATTTTTGAACTTATATTTTGCTCCATTACATAAACATTTCTTTTTGTTTTGTTGCATGTAGTACATGTTTGGTCTTTCACTGATTAGAAACTGCCAGTGAAGACAAGGTTGATATTTTAAGGTCTATTGCTGTTCTTGAGGTCTGGAGTAAATCTGGACCCAACCGGACACTACTATAATTTGGGCACTCTGTGGAATAGTTCATTCCATTGCATGAATTCTCCCTATAATTCTGAAACCAGTAAACCTTCTAATTTAAAATACACAATAGTATGTAAAAATATAGTGCTGTAGTTGACAGCAAATTTAAAATGGCTTAATGAAATGCATCCAGAAAGAAAAAAAGGTGAGCTTTAGGGATGTGAAGATTATACAGGGTTTTTATGAAGCAATTTGGACAATTTTCTTTGTGCTTAAAACAAAGAGAAATGTCAGTCCTTTCTTTGGGGCTAACCCTTGCAAATAGCACCAATGCTAAGGTATCTAGATAATGGAAATATCTAGATAATGGGAGTGCTTAGGAATTTCAGGAAGTTTCTCTCTCCTTCCCTTCCCCTTCATCAATCTTCCCTCTCTCTACCATATTGGATCAGAGGTGAAATTGACTTGTCCTAGACAGGGGTTGTCCCATTGAGTCAAGTTTCCATACTAGGAACTGTAGCATGGGTGAAGATTCATGAGATGATACTCCATCACAGATGTAGCTCACATCAGAATTATAGCCTTTGACCTTTCCCTCCCATTATATAATACTTGCTCACTTTTCTATGCTGTTATAATTTACGAAACACTTTTATCACCATAAATTATCTATCTCTGAGGCAGGTTGTACAACTATCTATATATTTTTTTCTTTTTCTGATGGGACAACCAAGTCTCAAAGTGACCTGGCTCTAAGTGATGAAGCTACACACACACACACACACACACACACACACACACACACACAAATGATAGGTTTGTTTCTTCTAAAAACCATGTAACTTTTGAATTGGATTGTAAAATGCATGGGAGCTTCTTAAGTATGGGTTGGGGAAATTGTGTTTCATAATTTGTGGGTAGAGTTACTTTATGAATGAGAAAATAGCAATATTATGCAAAGAGCTATTGACTCCATGATTCCCTTACATATTTCTTTCCCATGGAACTGGAGCAGTGAAGATATTAGCAGGTAAATTTTAATTCATATCCCTTCCTTTGTATTTTATAGGTATTTATCACTGAAATAGGCATATGGTGGAGAGATTACATAAAGAGAGAGCAATACCCAACTAGATATGAAGTATTGAGAGGCGTCAAGATATAGTGGAAATTTTGGGACCATTTTTCCAGGGAACCCTTGGGTCTGAATCTGGCCAGATAGTAAACTTTAGGATCATGGAAAAATCATTTAACTTTAGTTTCTCTGTCTGTAAAATGGGAATAATAAATCTGAAGAGGAAAGGATTTTACAAGCTTTAAAATACTTTGTAAATGTGAGCTACTATTGGTAAAACTAGAATTTTGGGAAATATGACATTGTACATTATCAATCTCTAAGTAACAATTTTTCATACAGCACTGACTAAGGAGGAAAATGTTGCCAAGTTTAGGAATAATAGGAAAAGTATGAGCTAATAATATTTTTGTCTTTATTAAGCAGTGATAAATAAATGATTCCCAGGGAAGGTCTAGGAGTTCATAAAAATATTATTGACTGATTAAAGAATCCTTAGTATGAAAAAAGACATACCAAACTATACTAATTATTCTCCAACTATGACCCAGGAATCAAAATGAAAGTAGTTAGGTATGAACAGATTTTAACAGGAGAAGTGGTCTCATTTCCTTTACTCATTCTCTTCTCCAGAACCAAACAATTTTTACAAAAAAAGTAAAATGATACTCAAACAGAGGTGTCAGTTCAAAACTGCATCTCAGGAGAAAGTTTTAGTTGGGAATCTCGGAATGTCTTCTTTTGATTTTACAGTGGTACCAGATACCAAAAGAAGCACCTAATAGCACTGGATACTAAGGGGATCTGTAATGAAAATACAGATTGGTTCTTTTTTTTTTTTTAACCCTTATCTTCTGTTCTAGAATTGATATTAGGTATTGGTTCCAAGGCAGAAGAATGGTGAAGGCTAGATAACTGGGATTAAGGGATTTGCCCAGGGTCACATAGCTAGGAAGTGCCTGGGGTCAGATTTAAACCCAGTGCCTCTAGTCTACAAACCTGCCTTTCTATTCACTGAGCTAGCTAGTTGCTCCTACATAATGGCTTTTTCAAAGATCTGGGAGGAAAAGACGAAGTAGGCAGTTTTTAAAGCATATGACTTTAATGGTCTCTTATAGGACAAAAATTCTAGGATTTTAGAATCCAGAAATAAGTGAGATTCCCAGTGAACTCAGCCTTATTCTGACTTCATTGGCAGTATCGTATTCATTTCTGGGTACAACATTTTAAACAAGACCTTGGTAGGCTGAAGGATGTTCAGAGGATTGCAATCAAGATAGTTAAAGGTCTCAAGTTCATGCCATGTGAAGATTACCTATAGTATGTAGGAATGTTTAGACTTGAGAAGAGAAAATTATTGGGAGTTGGAAGGCCAGCATGATAGCAGTCATCAGATATCTGAAGGGTGGTTACATGGCTGAGAGATTTAGACTTCTGTTTGACCTTACATGGAAGAACTTGGAGTATTAGGTGGAAACTACAAAAACTATATTCAAGATAAATGTAAAAAACAATCCTCAAAAATCAGTTATCCTAAAATGATATTAAAATGTATCTTATTAAGCTAACTGATAAATAAACAAAAATTCTGTTAATCTTTTTTTTAACCCTTATCTTCTGTCTTAGAATTAATAATAGGTATCAATTCCAAGGCAGAAGAGAGGTTAAGGATAGGAAATTGGAGTTGTTACTTGTCCAACGTCACACAGTTAGGAAAAATATAAGGTCATATTTGAACCCAGAACCTCCTGTTTCTAGGCCTGGTTCTCTATACACTGTGCCACCTAACTCCCCCTATATATATTTCTTTTGAATATTATGGAATCATCATCATAATAATAACTAGTATTTATATAGTTCTTTGTGATTTACAAATCATTTTATAAATATTACTCATTTGATTATCATAACAACTCTGGGAGTTGAGTACTATTTTTATCCCTATTTTACAAATGAGGAAACAGAGCCAGACAGAGAATATAAAATTACCCAGGCTCACCCAGATAATGGGTGTCTAAGACTGGATTTACACTTGGGTCTTCCTGACTTCAGGTCCAGCATTCTATCCCTTTTGCAACTTAACTGCCTCCATGAAGCAGCTCAAGTGATTTTTCTAAAGTACAGGTTTGACAATATCATGCCCCTACTCAATAATGAGATCATTAGGCAGAGAATCAGATGTTCCTCCATCCACATAGCATACTACTTCCCTTTATAAAATGCTCATTAAAGTGCCTCTTAATTGAAAATTGTAAAGTAGAATCTAATCTAAACCAGAAGCACACACTGTAAGGAGTAATTATACATTACAACAATAACAACAAATAACCCAACATGTTGAAATGAACAACAACCAAAAAAGTTCAAGTGTTGCCAGACCTCAAAATTGTCTGCTTCAGTTGTTTTAAAGGATTGCTGGTGATAAAGCTTTTTGGTAACACTTCAAATTCATGGCCCATTGAAGACTCACTTCAGCATTTGGAGGAAAACATAGTACAGATATTTCCTTACAAATCCAATTGATATCAACTGGAAACATCCTGAAGCAAATTGTGATTCTACAGCAAATTAAAAGAGTACAGTTCTCAGCACATTTTGAACTCTTCAACCATAAACCATAAATCAGTAATTCTCACAGCAGCCATCAGAGAGGCTGCTGATTGGACAGCTAAAAATATCAGTTCAAAGACCTTGGATTTCAACTTGGAAGCAGTTTAATGTCTTTTTTTTTAAGTGATGGAGGCAAGGAATAAGGAAGTAAATCCAGGGACAACATGAGCAACATTGAGACTAGAATTCATGCTCCAAGCATTTACTGGTCAACTGCAGAACTGCAGATTGATTAAAGAACACCTTTTATTTCTGGACTGGCCCCTTCCTTTATTATATTTTTCTCTTCCTTCCAGAATTTAAGCTATGTTGCCATCTAAGTGGGATACTTTAGTGGCTTGTTTCCCATTTTGTGGCAGGGTGCCTTGGAGCAGGATGAAACAAAAGACAAAAAATTCAATTTCATAAAGCCTTCTATTACTCCCTTTCCCCTACTCTTTCCCTCCCACCAAGAGAGCAATAGTTCCCCCCTTTATTGCCCATTTAACACTATTTTGTACTTATTTGATGTGTGCTTATATTGTAATATTGTGGGTTTTAATTGTACCTATGTACCCCTGCTAGACTGTTAGTGTCTTATAAATTTTCTATTTGCTCCTACACCTAGCACAGTATTCTTTCTTTCTATCCATCTATCCATCCATCTATCCAACTATCCATCCATCTATCTATCTATCTATCTATCTATCTATCTATCTATCTATC
>NC_058133.1:390260616-390268013 GCF_016433145.1 Gracilinanus agilis
CTTCCTTCCTTCCTTCCTTCCTTCCTTCCTTCCTTCCTTCCTTCCTTCCTTCCTTCCTTCCTTATTTCCTTCCTTCCTTTCTTCCTTCCTTCCTTCTCAGTAAATATTTGAATATTTGTTAAATGATTTCATGGATAAATGAATCAATATAAATGTTTGGATGTGTGATTTATATTAAATCCTACAGTTTCTGTTTCTAGGAAATTTGAGAAAAAGTAAAAGGAACACATTTACCAAGTATGAATTTGCAGGATTTAGATATGTATAAAATGCTTTTTTATTCTGCCAGATTCTAAAATTGCAAAAATGATTCCCTGAGAGAATAAGGCATTTAGAGAAGAACTCCAACTCTTTAAGGCTACCATTTAATAATTTTCAGCTATGTTGCCTGAAAGAATTAACATTATCCTCCAAAATATTTTGTTATTCCCTGGGAGTGAGATGACAAAATATGAATACACTATAATAAGGAGGCAGAATTTCTAATTAATTCCTAAACACCTGTTTTTAAAAATATCTTTTGGGGAGGGATTTCCTTTAGTCAGCAAAATAAATAATCTACATGGGAATATATCTCAACTATCGGCTCCAAGAATCCTGTCTTTCTACATTTTTTTTTAAATGCAGAGTAAGAGTGACACATGGAACTCATTAGACTCCAGCTAATGGTTTCAATCAAATTTATAACAGAGCTGACTAGGCAGCAAGGATTTCAGGACCTACATCTCTAATCATAGGGGTATCCAGGGATGGACACACACGTGAGCTCACACACATATGCTTTATGGAAATCCATTGTCCTCAATGGTGACGAATAATGTCTCTGCCACCCACAGTTTTACTCTAAGTGACACATTAAATTTCAGTATCTTTTGTTTGTTGTGGAAGTCTGAAGTTGTAGATAATCATGAAGAGCCATAGTATCTCTTGCACTAGATGGAATTGTGTGAAAAACTGGAATGTTTTTCTACTTAGAAAATACATGTAAGACCAGTGTGGGATTGGAAGAAGGAGGAGAAAAAAGACCATAATTCTCTTTTGCCAAGGTGTACCATGAACTTTTCATGCTTAGTCGACCCCATAGGGAGGAAGTAAGGATGGGATATTTATCAACACTGATAGCACAAGAGTCCTCATTTATTCATTCATTTATTTATTTTCCTTTTCCTGTTTTCAGCCCCAAATCATTTAACCGGGTATTTTCAAATATGTGTGTTTTGTGATACATTCCTAACGTGCTCTTGGATGTCCTTTATTGCCTCAAATGAATGAGACACCTGTGTGTAAGAATGCTTTAATAAGAACCAGGGAATTAGAGAATCCTTAAAAGCTACCAGGAGAAATTCTGATAATGGATAAACATCAATTATTTGTTCTTGTGTACATAGCTTTAGCCTTCAGGGGGCAGCCAAAGGCAGCAGAGCCCAAGTGAGCTATAGAGAGAGCAAAGGGACACGTTTGAAGACTACCTTAGTAAAAGCCAAAGTAAGCACTCTTTCCTCATCTGTCATGGCATTGAGGAGTGCTGAGGCAGCCATATTTAATCAGCACCAAAGCCTCCTCTTGGGTGATGTTTGTGCTCTATTGCAATATTTTATTCTAAGCCATTTTCCAGACAGCATTATTGATTCATGTCATTATTCTCCCTCTAGCCCTGTGAGTTTGTGCAACATGATACTAAACTGCTGTTCTTTTCGTGGACATAACCTCAGAACCCCAAAGTAAGGTGACTGGAGGAAGCCTTCAGACTTCAGTATTGTTTGAAATATAATGATGAGGATGGATAATGCAGGTGTTATAGTGGGCAACGGTGGATTTTTTCTTACTGATTCTAAGTACCTGTCATCTGGCTTAATTTGAGATAAATATATTCCTTCAAACACAAACCCACCAAAAATGTACAATTTAGTGCCTGTTTATCTCGCCTGTCCTTTGCTTCCTCCTTGGGAAGATTTATGTTCCCATTGAGAAGATGTCTATATTTTGCTATTTATATATGGGTACTTTAGGTGAAGGACTTCCCTTCTCCTGGAGGACTCATTTGTTTTCTATAAATCTGATCTTAATCTCAGTTAACATTCTGAGATACTTGCTTTTACCTTCTTTAAGAAATACATGAGAGGTCAGCTAGGTGGCTCAGTGGATTGAAAGCAAGGTCTAGAGATAGGAGGTACTGGGTTCAAATATGGCTTCAGACACTTCCTAGATTATGGGCAAGTCACTTAACTTCCATTGCCTAGTCCTTCCCACTCTATTGCCTTAGAAACAATATAAAATATTGATTCTAAAATGGAAGGTAAGAGATTAAAAAAAAAAGAAATACACGGAGGAAGGGGAAGTATATAACATTTTTTTTTTTTGCTGCTTTTACCTAAATGCAGAACTATGAAAGTAGAAGAGGGAGATCTTGCATACTCATCATCTAAAATCATAATTTGTTAGAAGTAGAAGGGAGGGGCATTTGAGATCATTTAGCTCAACCTCTTTTTTTTAAATATGAGGAAACTGAGGCTTAGTGAATTAAAAAGAAGCCAGATGATACAAAAACGTATTTGTGTCAGAACTAGAAGTGATGAAAAAATATCACTAAGGATATGAATAACCAAGAAAGGAGAGAGAAAATCTATATAGAGAGTAGAGAGACAAAACATGACAAGTGGTTCACCATTTCTCTCTTGAAATGGCTCAAATAAGAAGAGCAAAGCCTTTAGTGCAGTGGGTGGATCTTATATGGACAATTTGTGAGAAAACATAAATAAGAATTCTAGAAGATGAGAATGTTGGGATAGGTTGCTAGTGTACTAGTGGTGAATATACATGGAATCATGATCATGGTATGGTTCCATCCATGTTGAGTCCTAAAAGGTTTAACCAGTCATTTTGACATTTCTTTTTTTTTTTCCAGGTCTGGGATGCATATCTAAGCCTCCTAATCCTCAGTCTTATATCCTTCATAAAATTTACCTTCAAGTTTTGCCTTTTTGGTGTGCTCATTTATTTATTTATTATTAATTTTTTTAGTCTTTCCCTCTTAAGTAATGGCACAATAACCAAATATTTTTTTACTTACAAATACTTTGGGGCCAATAAGATGATTTGTATTAATTACAATGTGTTCAGAGCTTATGTGTTAAGGGATATTCATCTAGTTCAACACAGAGGTCAGTCTAATTTCATTTTATAGTAATTTTACAGTAATTTTAAAAAAGTATTTTAAATTTTAATTTTAATGTAATTCATTGCTGGAGAGAGGAAATTACTTATCCAAGGTCACAAGGTAGTAAGTGGCAAAGACTTGAACTCACATCCTCTGTTTAGAAATCCAGGATTTTTTTTTCATTATTTCTGCCCTTTCATAAGGTAGTTTTATAGGAAATGTGAAATCCTCTGCCCACTGTCTTCTACATATTCTTGCCAAAAGCTTGAAAAGTCTACCTTGTTTGAATGACTTGCACATTGATAACTTTGGTGTTAGATCCTTGATATTATCTTAAACATTTTTTGAATAATGCTGGCAATAGAGATTTAATCATCATCCTTTGCCCTTTAGGGAGAGTAGAATCTATTTCTTCTCCTCCTTAGAATCATATTTTTTTTCTTTTTAGGTTCAATAATGGTGAATTTTTGCATATTGATAAAAAATCATCTTTGGTATGGGAATCTTTGCCAGTTCTATTAGGTTTGAATCCCAAATGAAGTCATATGTAAACCTCACAATGATCAGGGTAGTGTTTCTAGGTCAATTCAAAAGAACAAATCAATGGTGAATCAAAGCTATTTGTTTAATTTTGTGGGAACCATAATTCTTTTCTAAATTCTGGAAATGAAAATGACAGAATGACTGGTTATAACCTGAATTTTATTGCTTTTAACATTGATAGAGCCATAATTTCATGGCTCTATATTGATAGAGACGCTACTAGTACACTAGTAATCCATCCATAAATTCTCCATAGAAGATCTACCCACTGCACCAGCGGCCTTGCTCTTGTTTTTTGAACATTTTAAGGAAAACCAGTAAATCATCTGGTTTGTTCATCTCTCTGGACTCTCACCAGCCTGCTTCTTTTCTTGGTTATTCATATTCTCAATCATGTCTTTTACATAATTTCTAGAGAACAAGTATATTTTGTGTACAGATTTATTAATAATAACTCACATTTTAATCCAGGGGATTAAGATGAACAAAGTGCTTTTTCTAACAACAATCCTTGAAAAGCTGGTATTGAAGTATTGTCTTTCCATTTTACAGATGAGAAGACTGAAGCATAAACAGTAACTTAACCTAAGGTAAAAAAGCTAGTAAATGGTATGTGTGGAACCAAACCCAGGCTTATTGAGTTCTTTGCCAATGATCTTACTACTTAACGCAGTTGTTTCATACTATACCTTCCACAGAGGGTTACTATATGTCATATATTTCTCATGTTAATAATGTTTTGCTTCTTAAATGTATGTTGTTCAAACTCCTAGGAAACTAATGGAACAACTGAGAAATTATAATTTAAATAAATATATGCTTGATCTCATTTCACATTATTAATATAAAATTCAGATTTTTATTAAATTTTCACATTGTATTTAAGATTTTATATTTCATTTGGCCATTTTGATTGTTACCATCCATAAAATGCGCTATACAACTTGTTAAAATTTCCTGAGAAATATTACTTTCCTTGGTCTACTGGAAGAAAGACCAGAATTAAAATGCTGAGTAAGAAAAGAATGTTGTTAACTACCAAGTGACTTTGGGACTTTCCTAATTGCTGGTTGGTCCAAATAATATTAATTTACACAGATATCACATTATAAAAGCAAATTTAGGATTAAATTAAATCTGAAGTTCTTTAATTCATCCAAATTATATTTGTGGAAGCTTGTTATTGTTGTTCATTTGTTTCAGTCATGTCTGTCTCTGTGTGACCCCACTGGGGTTTTCTTGCCAAAGATATTGGAGTGGTTTGTCATTTTCTTTTCCAGATTACTTTATAGATGAGGAAACTGAGGTAAACAGGATTACACAGCTTTAGAATATCTGAGATCTGGATTTGAATGCAGATCATCCCAAATCCAGGACCTGCATTTAATTCATTGTGCCAGCTAGCTTTTTTTTTTTTAACACAATGATATTTTGAAGATTTTCTTTTGCATGAAGTTTTTGAATTGTTTATTCTCATCTCTGTGCCTCCTTCAGCCTTTTACACACACAAGAACCTTTACAATTATGTAAATGTGTCAGAATCCAGCATTTGTATGTATGTATATATATATATATCTTTGTAATCCTGGATCCTCATACGTTTTCTGTAGCTCATGAACATTCTACACATAAGCACATGTGCACTTCTTCTCAATTTGTACTGATATGAAACATGACTTTCCATCCTCACCACATAATACCTTTGTGGGGCTTCCTGCTCAATGAGAACTGTTGTACTGAGCTCTGACAGCATTAAAGGTGTTTCATCAATCCACGGGATGCAATGGTAGCGTCCATCCAACTGGAGCAAAAGAAACACTTTGTACAGTTTACTATTTTCATTTCAGTTCCAAACAGTCACTAAATATAGTCGAATGTTTCTTAACACACACAGACTTGGGGGAAAGTAAGAAAGAGCCTCACTCAAGTCATTGGTATTCAATCTACTACACTCATCTTGTTTTAAAATTCCCTCTTTTTCCTAACTTTCTAATATCAACTTACAAGTCATTTTGCTATGCCCCAGGTCATCTTGTTTTGTAGATCAAATCACTTTCCAGCCAAAAAAAAAAAAAGAGTGAATTGATATACAAGGAAAACATTTCCTTGATGGGCAATGAAAAAGGCCTAAAGAATTTTCCTGATGATCCGTTTCATTTCCTAGTTATACAGCTTACAAAAAGATAACCTCCCAAAGAATTCAATGAGAAAGTGCTCCTCTAACCTAATTGTGGGATTTCAATTTCAATTAAAATGGAACTCCCTCGGTTTCCCCCCTCCCCTCCTCTGAGTCTGAAATTGAGAATAAGTCTGGGAATCTCTGTCTATGGAAGGAATTTGCTCCACTCTGGCTTTATCATGAACTACTAGGAAATAAAAAAAAATCCAACAATAATTAATGGAGATTATTATTTAATGATCAGGAAAATATCAATAAATAACTCTAATTTTACAGAGGCCGTTAAAAGACTAAATAAAAATAAAAAGAACTAAATACCTTCCAGATTCTTCAGAGATAACATTCTGGAGTTTATGTGTTTAATCAGCCCTGCTAATTAGAAAGTCAGTGAGCCTATGAGAGCTGTATGAGTTTCAGAAACCAAAATTCTGACAGGAATTGTGTGTGTGTGTGTGTGTGTGTGTGTGTGTGTGTGTGTGTGTGTGTGTGTGTGTGTGTTGGGGGATGGGGAAGGAGTTGGAGTTGCATTAACTCTTCAAAGTCCAAAGTTTCATAAGAAAATTTTATCCTTTGACTAGCTTAGGAATTAGAGTGCTATACACATGGATACCACTTTTCTTTATCTTTTATTACTCCTCCGGGCTTGATGAGAGAGAGTGGATGCATGTTTTCAATTGTATCTCAATTTCTGACCCTATTTCATTCTTAAGCCTGAGGGCAATACCCACCTGGAGATTGGTGTCTGTGTAAAACAGTGACACTGTTGAAGGCTTCTCTTTAAGTGGAACCATTATCTGCTGACTGCAGTTAGAGCACCACGTTTGCTACAATTCATCTCCCTAACCCCTGGGGTTAATTTTCTTTTAACATCTTAGAAGTGAGTGAAAATCCAGAGTTGGAAAGCACAATAGATTATATCTCTGAAATAAAGTCCGTATCAACTTGATAGAGAGGAGAAACTGGAATTCGATTTTGCATTGTTGGAGCTTCTTTAGATGGATTTTAAAATGCTTTCATGGAATCTTAAATTTTAACTCTCATCCAGAAACACATTCTCATTTGAAAATTGAGAAAAATAAGGTTTGGTTACTTGTAAGATAACACAAGAAACTAGGAGAAGAGGTAAAATTCAAAATTGGGATTTATGCTTACAAAACTTGTATGCACTCTTCACACTGTATCATACAAGGACAATGAAACTGAGAAGTAAGGAGCCTTGTCCTAGGTCACTATCAGAAAAAACTGAAATGTTTCAGTTCAAGGCTATTTACACTCTTAAGCTATTTTCTTCCTTTACCCCTATCTCCTCCCTCCTCCCTCCTTCCCTTCTTCCTTCCTTCCTTCCTTTCTGTCTCTCTCTCTCCCTATCTCTCTTCCTTCCTTTCTCTCTCTCCTTCTCTCCCTTTCTTTCTTTCTTTCTTTCTTTCTTTCTTTCTTTCTCTTTCTTTCTTTCTTTCTTTCTTTCTTTCTTTCTTTCTTTCTTTCTTTCTTTCTTTCTTTCTTTCTTTCTTTCTTTAT
>NC_058133.1:390270845-390335144 GCF_016433145.1 Gracilinanus agilis
TTTCCTTTCCTTTCCTTTCCTTTCCTTTCCTTTCCTTCCTTCCTTCCTTCCTTCTTTCCTTCTCTGCCTATTTATTGATGTCTTTTATTTTTCCACTGCAGCCATTTCTGACTACAAATTTCTCTTGACTATGTCCCCCACATCAAACACTTCCTTGTTGCAAAAAATCAAAAGAAACAATTAAGCAAAAACAACCCTTACATTGAGTATATCTCATATTTTTTAAAAAAATATTTATTTAATCAATTAATTTAGAATATTTTTCCATGGTTACATGATTTATGTTCTTTCCCTCCCTGCCTCCCTCCCCCATCTCATAGCCAATGAGCAATTCATCTGGATTTTATATGTATCCTTGATCAAGACCTATTTTGGTATTATTAATATTTGCAATAGTATGATCACTTAGAGTCTAGATCCCCAATCATATCCCCATCAAACCATATGATTAAGCAAATGATTTTCTTCTGTGTTTCTGCTCCCACATTTCTTTCTCTGGATGTGGATAACATTCTTTCTCATAAATCCCTCAGAATTGTCCTGTATCATTGAATTGCTGCTAGTAGAGAAGTCCATTACATTCGATTGTGCCTCAGCATATCAGTTGGAGTGCATCTTTTAATGTATGCCACATTCTTTCCTTGACTAACTGCAGAGGGGAAAAAGGAATGTTTTATTGAATGTTCTCAATAAGTAAGATTGGTAATTACAACTTCTAATTTAGATTTCTTCAATGTTGTTTTATTTTCATTATTGTAGTTGCTGGGTATATTGTTCTTTATATTCTCTTTCCTTCTATTAATTCATAGAACTCTTTTCCATATTTTTGTGAATTGGTAAGATGATGGAAAGAGTTCTGGTTCACAGTACTTGAGTTCAAATTCTAGGTCTATTCCTTTCTAGTTGTTTTACTACAAGGGATCATTTTCTCTTTCAAGATCTCAGTTTCTTCATCTATAAAATGAAGTTTGGCCCTAAGCTCTAAGTTGATTGATTTATGAACTACCTATTCATAACTTCTTAATGCATAATATATCACTACACACACATATATGTATATATATATACATATATATATATATAAGTTTATGCAGTCATTCTCTAAATGATAGGTATCTATTGTTTTCTTTTCCCAAAAAGTGCTGCCATCACTTTTTTGGAATCTAAGAACAATGTTGGGTTATTGATGAGATGAATACATTGGACATTTTTCTCCCATAATACTAGCTTGTTCTTTGGAAAATTGGGCTGATTTGCCACCCCAATAACAGTTGATTAGTATCCCTACTTCCAATAATCACTTTAACATTGACTTTCCTTTTTCTGCCATCTTTTCAGGCTGTGTGATGAAAGCTTAGACTTTTAAAAATTTGTATCTGTGTGCATATTGTTCTCCTCCATTAAAATGTAAGCTTCTTGAAGTCAAAGACCATTTCTTTTTTCTGTCTTTGTATCTATAGCACCTAGCACAGTGGCTGGCACGTTATGGAGAATCAATCTGTGTTTTTTGCAATAAAGGTATAGATAGAGGCTCTTCTCCAGTCATCAAGAGTGATATGGAACATGATTTCTTGATAGCTTGCCCCTAGTAGAATATTTCCACTCATCTTTCCAAGTGGGTAGAAAATATTTTTGCTCAATTATACAGCTCAGGAAACTGAGTCTGAGTGATGTCAATAAAGCCACAGAACAAAAATTCCACAAACCAAAGGACTAAGTGGGTCCAAGGGGGCAACAGTCATTATGTGAAGGGGAAATTAGGTTGATTGTGGGAGTAAACTCACATTTCTGATTTACTTTCAGAAGTAAACTAGAAGCTCTGGTTTTTGTAGAACCCAATTTGGGGCCCAAAGAGTCTGGTGCACATAGGAACTGTTGACTGAGGCTGTCTCTCCCAGAGGTTCACTTACACAAATGTTTTAGTGGAAACCCTTTCTTGGCACTCGTCTAAAGGGCAGCAACAAAAAACATATTCAGGAACAAATGAACAGTTTTGTGGGTGGACCCTCCTATGAGCTGAAAACAGTTGATTCTGTGACTAAGGCTAAGCAAATATAACAGATTGCTATGTAAATACAGCACTCATATTGTGTAGATTGCCCAAGGGTTTCTGAACTGTGAATAAAAATTGGATTCCAGAGTCCTAGCCTCAAGGCCCTATCCTCTGGAGTGTGCTATACTCTTTCTCAGACTTTGCTTTTATTGCAGAAAGGTATCTTATTTTCTGGGCTAAAGATGACTCTCTACATATTTCAATGACTAGAAGCTTGCATGTTAAAAAAAAATCACACACCACCTTAAAATCAAGAGTGTATTAGAATCAGAGAAATCATAGAATTTTAGACCTAGAGGAGATCTTTTCAATCATTTCCTAAATAAGAAGACTGGGGTTCAGAAGGCTATGACTTGTTAAAGATGCTACAACTAGTTCCTGAGAGATTTAGGATTATTCATAAATTTTCTAGTTCAATTTAAACAAACAAATTTTCCAGGCTAATAACATTGGTTTGTCTTTATAAACAATAACAACAATCAAGAATAAATAAATTCTAAATTTTATTTTGAACTCTTTGGACTTCATGCATTCTTTTCTGATAGTACTGCTATTCATTTTTAATTTCCTGTCACGTGCTATGCTTATTATAGGATTTTTGAAGTAAGAAATGGAAAAGATTCCTCTAAAAAAGCAAATGATTATAATGGTAGGAGGACTAGACTAGGACCTGCTCTATAACCAACAAGTTGTATTGCTTTGGATAAGTCATTTTTACTTCCATAGACCTCATCTTAACCAGATGTTAAACTCTGGATGTAGTAAGTGAAGGGGTAGCAACTTCTCTGTGGTTTGATAATCATAGACATAAAGACTGACTCACCAGAGTGAATTTTTTGGGTCCTGGGGTATCCTGCGGATGACTAGAACTATTGTTGCAGCTCAGAAGTTTGTTGTAAGGCCACACACATCAGAAACCCAGGATTTCTGTGCATTTTGGTGAATCTTGTATCTTATAGACAATAAAAGCAAACATTGTTGTGGGAATATTTAATTCTCATTGTTAAATTATGAGAATAATTTAATTAATAATCTAGATTTTCTAGTTCATTTCTATATTACTATTAGACTTCCAGTCAAAAAGAATTGTGTTCGAATCTGGACTCGGATACTTATTGCTTGTGTGTATCTAGGGATAATAATAGCAACTCCCTAGCAGGGTTGATATGAGGATTACATAACAGATTATTTGTGAAGTGTTTTGTAGATCTTAAGACGCTATATAAATATTAGGCATCAATGCTACTTTGAACAAATCCTTGAACATTATCATTTTGAATTGAAAGAAGTCTGTTTTATGGTCTAAAGTCACATTGTCTGTCCTCAAACTGTATGTTATATTATCATGGCATAAAATATGATGAAATGGACAGTTGGAAAATGGGAAGATTTCTGTGAACTGATGTGGATTGAAATAAGCAGAACTAGGAGAACAAATTATATCCTGAAAAACCATTATCAAGAAACAGCTTTGAAAGACTTTAACAGCCACAGTGCAGAAGGACTGAAAACAAAGCAAGCTACTCACCTCCTGCCAGAAAAATGACGGACTCAAAACCCAGAATGAGGTATGTTTTTGGATATGACCAGTGTGAGAATTTGTTTTGCTGCAGTACGCAGATTTGTTATGAGGATTTTATTTTATTTTTTGATTTTTTCCCCCTGCATCACTTGAGGTGGAGAGTGAGAGGGATTGTAAATGAGTATAAAATTCATTAATCAAAAAAAAAAAGAAACAATTTATTCCAAGAGAGATGAAAATATGAAAGGGCCAAGTTAGACACATGTAGTTTAAGACCAAGTTGATAGACACACAGGATGTCAAGTTGTGCTATTGTTTGCACTCAGGCTGGCCCCTCATTACAGTCATTTGTTCTGCATGGTTAGGGCACAGTTCCACATTTTGCCTTTGGCAGCTGAGAGCTATTATTGGGCCCCACAACATCTGTTTCAACAACAGTGGGTCCCTGGTCAGCAAAACTAATTAAAAAAGAAGTCCAAAATGAAATACCATAACTTATGTTGTGCATGTACAGTAAACATGGTTACTAGTGAAAGAATGAAAACTCTTTCATATGGTTAGAATTACTTACAAAACTATGACAAGCGATGAAAAGCTTCAGCATTATTCTAAGTGTGGGGCTGGAGTGAAGAGCGTAAACCAAGTTCCCTGATGTGGGAAGCTTCACCAGGGGTATGCTAATTGGTCATGGTAACCTTCTAGAATTATCAGCTGTACATGTAACAATCTGCAACAGATCCCAAGGATTAGCTTAGACACTCTCTCTATTTTAATTTCCATCAAATTTTCATTCACTAAGATGCTAGCTAGTAAAAGGTGCTGGGAGCTTCCAGAAATGCTAAAATAGCCTCCCACCTGGGAAGGCAGAGCAGAGAATGGTTTCTATTGGGCAGATCAATGGTATGAGTAGACCCCTCACTCATGTAAGAGATAAAGACTCGAGTTCAAATTCAGCAGATATTTATTAGCTGTGTGATACTGGGAAAGTCATTTACTCTCTATTGCCTCAGTTTCGTTACACGTAACATCTCCTGCTTCAGTTTTGTCAGTTATAAGATATGATTAATATTAGCAGCTCCCTCCCAGTGTCTGTGTGAAGCTACAATGAAAAAATATTTGTAAAGCCATTCCATAAACCTTAAAACACTAGATACGTACTACCTATTGTTATTCCTTGTGGGAGAAGAAAACAGGAGATGAAGAATGAAGAAGCAGGAGTGGGAAGCCATAGACTTTGGGACAGTTTTCTTTTTCAGTTTGTTGCCACAGTAACAACCAAGAAAACTGACACATGCTTTCTCTTTCCTTTTTTCCACCTAGATGAATATATTCCCAGTTGTTTTATACTTGAACAGACCTGTACTGATGATGGAAAAGAGCTTTTTCTGCTTCAAGACATTGCCAGTGGTCCAGAGCATAGCTCTCCTTCCCTTTAGCATTTGAGCGTTGAGAAGAGGTACAAAGCCCTCACACCAAATCTGGGGTTTTCCACATCAGGGAATGAAGCTGGAGGAGGCTTTTCTCATTCCACTGAGTCTGCTGGGGTCTGAGGTAGGTGGGAAAACGTGCTTAGGTTCAGTCAAAGTGACTTAGCCCTGAGGGGCAGCTGGGATAGTCAGTAAGCATGAAGAACCCAAGGGGGAACTTGCTCTTTGTCCATTTCAGGCAATACCGAAACACTTGGGTACAATTCTGAGGATTAATATGAAAGAGAGAAACTTCCTATTTCTGTGATTGACAAATTCTGACATTATAGGTAATGGTCTATATCTTTTAACAGCTACTCATCATGCCATTTCTTCATGTTTTAAAATGATAGCTAGATTATATTGACTGTACTACATTTTAAACCCTTCATTTTGGTGATTAGAAATATAGTTCTACTTCTAGTTAATAAGAACTTTTTAGTTTTGTGTTTTTCATGCTACATTTTATATAAAATGTTAGGAAGTTTTGTGGAAGTACTAAGAGGTTAAGGTGACTTACTCAAGGTCACACAGCTGGTATTAATCCAAGTGAATATTTGAATCTCGGTCCATTTACTAGGTCATGCTTCCATTGAAAAACAAAAAACAAAGGGACAGCTTGGTGGGCTCAGTGGTTAGAGATCCAGGTCTGGAGATGAGGGATCATGGTTTCAAATCTGGCCTCAGAAACTTCCTAGCTGTGTGACCCTGGGGAAGTCACTTAACCCCCATTGCCTAGCCCTTTCCACTCTTCTGCCTTGGAACCAATAATAGTGTTAATTCTAAGATGGAAGGTAAGGGTTCTAAAAGAACCAATTTTAAACATAAGCAATAGGCCTAGAGTGCTAGTGCTTATGGTCAGGAGGTTCTGGGTTCAAGTATGGTACATTAGCTGTCCATGCCAAGCAATTCTCTAAAATATCTACTAAGCCAGAGTTATGTCTGATTTGTGTTGGTAAAAGGTCTTCCCCATGCTGATGAATTAAATCACAGATATTTATTCTCTCCTGGCTATTACTCAGTTTGCACATTTCCCATGCATCTTTCCACATGTTAGCAAGTTCTCTGGGCTAAAATTAGAATGTTCCTCATATTCTCTGTGCTTTGCAGAAATGGAAGAAGGAAAGTGGGGTCCTATCCTTATAAAATAGCTCTTTCTATACTTAGATGTCTCTAGACTAAATTATTCCAGTCTCATATTTTTATAAAAGATAAAAGGTTTTACTCATTTTGGTTGTTCATTTCATTTGTCTGTTAATATATCTAGCTGAAAAGATGAGAGGTAAACACTCTTCTAGTTGGGTGATTAGCATCTATTACATCCCAGGGCCTTTCTAGTTATTTGGAATAACAGAAGCGAGGCATAGTAGATAGTTCAGTTCTGGCTTGGGGAACTACTGGTGAGGAGACTGTGGGCAAACCATTTGACCTCTTACTGTCCCAAGCAATTCTGCTAGACTAATTATGGCAAACTGATTATTTGCATTAATTGAAGGAGTTTCTACATTGTGAGTTCTTCATATAGAAGAAATCATAGTTTCCCACTCTCTGTCTTGCAGGGAAAAATATAAAAGAAAAAAAACAAAATAAAGGAAAAAAATAGGAGGAAAAATTTGATATGAACAACATGGTCTGGGGGAGTGTGATGGAGAAAGAACATGAGAGATCTAATTTCTAGTGCTAGTCTCACTGCTTACTAGCTATATAACTTTAGGCAAGTCATTCAACATATCAAAACCTCACTTCTTCTTCTGTATATTGAAGGGGTTGGATGGACACTATTATCCTTTCCAAAACTAAAAGTTTAGGATCTGTTATTATAAGGATTATTCCACTCTATTAAGCAGTGGTCAAATGACTAAAAAATCCCACCCACGTTTTTCTTGAGGGAAAAATGAAACAGACTCTTCATAACACATATGAGAAATCCTGAATTCATTCATCCCATGAAGCATATATTGAGGGCCACATTACACTCTCTTAATGTTTCTCAGTCTGTTCCTACTGCAGTACATGTATTGGAGTTCAGTGTTGTGGATCTGGGATTTATGGTAGTTCAACCTACTACATGTGTGCCAATCTGTAATGATCCTTGGCTACACAATATTGTGCTGGGTTACCAGAGCTATCATCTAGCCAGAGAGCCTTGGAGATTTCTTTGGAATGCTGCAGACTGGGCTGTGAAGGTGAAATCAGCTTGGGTGTTTTTCTACGTTCTCAGTAAATGTGGGCAGCTAACTGCTGCCCTAATTCTGAGTCTGTAGAAATGTAGTAATTCTATCCCTTTTATAATGGATTGTCTATAATGTATTTCACAAGGTGAAACTAAATGCTTTTGAAACTTCACCCAAAAGTGGTAGGTCTGCCCTCTGTACTCTTATAGCTCCTTTTAGACATTTGCGAATGTATATTCACAAATATAAATTTTCACAGGAATGATGCCACTTTGTTTTTCTGTTCAGGAATTTGGGATTCTAAAATCATCTCCCTTTTGCCAAATGGCCCTATTGGAGCTTTGTTGATAACAGGGTATAAAGTAAAAGTAAATGACCATTCTCATTTAATGTGATGTTAAAAATTGTGAAATACAATGTAGTCAAGTGCCATTTGCATGCTTACTTAGAAGTTTCTTGCATCCAATCATCTCTGAATTTATTTATTTAGTGATTGTTTCATGCATCCCTTTTTACATATACCTAGAGGGAAAGTTGGGGGATGCTCTTAAAATCCCACTGAAAACAGACTTTTTAAAAGAAATTCCACTCATTCTTTCAAAATAATGAAAAAATCAATGATTTCTAAAAAATATTTTATTGCTGAACTGTTTGCCTGCCAATGTCTCACTATAACTTATTTTAAGTATCTGAAAAGGGAATTTGGATGTTTCCTCTCTGATGCCTTTAGATCTTTCAAGATTGTCAAAAATAAAAAAAATGAGAGAAGACAATATTATATACTTACACATTTTACAAATTGACAGTAAATATTTACAAGACTTGGTTGAGATTGTTTCTTCTCTAGAATAAATAATTTTGAGGAAAAGGTTTTTTTTTCCCCAGAGGTATTTTCTTTCTTTGTTTTGTACTTTGCCTGGTTTTAAGTAATCGTTTTGCTTCGTTCCTTCATTCCGACTTTTTAATGTGATATAATAGGGAGAAAGAACACTTCTGTCAATCTTCTTCCCAATTCTTTGCTGTAATTGCGATTTCTATCAATTTTGAGAACATCCTATTGGGAGTCAGTGGTCTCTGAGGTAGGGAGGTCAGGACCATTACTTTATTCACTCTGGTCTCCAAAGTAGGGACCAATGTACCCTTGAGAGCAGTAGCTTGATTCCAAAGTGTGTTATCAGGAAGATGGACCATATGCTACCTTCTGATACCCACTTATTGAACTTGTGTTCTATACAATCTTACTTACTCTTGTCTTCCAGTGTTTCTTCACTCTCCTCCATTCTTCCAGTGCAAGTTCTCAAGTTCCCCTCCCAGAACCAGGTTCTAGAACTAAATGTCATTAGACACTGGCTACTCTCTCTAGGCACCCAAAGCAGCACCTGTATTATTGCTACTGAAAATCCCAACATCTATGCCTTTCTAATCAACCGGTTTCTTCCTGGCTTCAGTAGAAACCCATGGAGGTTTGAGTCTCATGACTTTGAAGAATGACTAGGTAGTAAAAGCCTGCCCACTGCCTTTCACTTTTGGGTGAGAAAGAGCAAGCAGAGGAAGCAGGCATAGCGGAGTTCTGACAAATCATGAATCTCATGATTTCCCCTCCAAAACCCATCCCTTTCACAAACATTTCTATAATTTTTAAAGGCACTGTCATACTTACAGTCATCCAGTTTTACATCAGCCACATATATGGTTCCTCATATTATTCTGTATTCTAATCATTTGTCAAAACCTTTAATTTTTACCTTTGTATTTCATAATCTGTCCATTTTCTTCTATCCATACAGTCATTTTCCTAATTCAAGCTCCCATCACTTATGCCTAGACTACAGTAATAGCCTCCTCAGTTTTCTCTCTGTTTCAAGTTGCTCTCTCTCCAAGCCATCCTCTATATAGCTGCCAAAGTGATTTTCCTAAATTTTCATCCCTATTTAATAAAATTCAATGGTTCCCTACTGACTTTAGGATTATGTTATTTAATATTTATGTCCATTTTTGTCTTTTATCAATAGACATCAACAAATGTCCTTTGTATCAATAATTTGGGACAAAGCAAATTTATTGACAGAATAAATCTCCCTACTTTTTATATCTTTAAATGCTTTTCATTTGCAATGTGTATTCTTTGGTGACAATTGATTCTATTATACAATCTGACATTGTATTAAAATATTTTGACACATTCCTTATTTTTTGAATATGAAACTTCACTTTTGTCATATGGGGTATTAAACATAACTGTTTTAATTTTCCATTTTTCCAACTTTAGCCTTGATCAAAACTCATAGGTTTTCTATAGTATTAAAATCATGTGAGTTCATAGGCCAATAAAGTTTATCTCCAACTTTTGGATGAATTTCTTGACTTTTTTGTGATATGTGGCATGATATAAGTTCATTTGCATGATAATCCATTTTTGTGAATTTCTGTAATGCTGTGACAATTCTGTGTCTTTGCATATCAAGATATGTATCAGAGTTCATTATTCTTCCAATTTGATCAAGATTAATAGACCTATTGGAGGTGAAAATCTTCCTAAGAATTTTTATGGATATTATAGGTTGATGAAGACACTTAATCAATAAATATATATTAAATACCTATTATATGTCAGGGATTATGCTAGCACTATAGATAGAAGTATAAAGAATGAAATAGTCCCTACTATAAAGGACCTTACATTCTAAATGCAGATCTTACAGACCCTTTAAGTCTTCTTTTGACAATGACTTTTGTTGTTCTTGAATGTAAAATAGAATTTCATCAGTAAAAACTAGCTTTTCCCAACATTCAGTGTTCCAATATTTGTATTAATCTATCCAAGATGAACAATTTTTCTTCATAGCAATGATTATCAGTTATTTTATACTGATCTTTTTCTTGTTTTTTTCTACCTTAAATGGTCTGTATTGTACTGTAGAAGAATTAATCTAAGCTCTAAGTCCCTCAAAAGGTCTTACGTTGTTTCCTGAGGATTATTTAGGCTAATCTCCCCGAGATTTCTCTGTATCTCTAACAGTTATTGAAGTGTGCTTGTAATGGTGAGAAAGGGGTTTTATGGGTTCAATATATTAAAATATGGTCACCAGAGGATTGAACTATTATCAATCCTCAATTAAGAATAATCTCAAGTCAAAATTGACTTTTATGGAAGTTTATTTACAATTGAGAAGAAATAAAGGAAAGAAGGAAGAAGGGTGAAAAAAAGGAAAAAGGAAAGAAAGAAAACAATGGGAAAGCATGTTCGAAAAATTTTTTTTACCAATGTTTTATGTGATCAAAATATAAGACCCTTGTCCTAAAGGACAATTTGTTTTGTGATAAAAATATTTGTAGATACTTGCTCTAAAGAAAAATCACATGGTTGATGATAGAGACTGGTCAACAAAAGAACTTTTCTACTTTGTAAAGTGGGACCTATGCAGATATGTTGTAGTCCCTCCCCTCTCTTTCTCTTTCTCTTGTTCTCATTGCCATTTCTCTGTCCTTTCTCTCTCTCCATCCTTCCCTCCTTCCTTCTCTTGTTTTTCTCCTTCCTCCCCCTTTTGTAAACACACATGTATACAGAGGATTTTCATTTCAGTATCTTGAAGTCTGTTTTCTCATCTCGGAGTATAAAGCTCATTATCAATGGTCATAATGCTCTCATAAAAGAAAAGATTAGTGCACATATACAATTTCCCTTATTCATCCATTCTGTGATTCATGTCATTTTTTTACCAAATTTCTGCTGTTTACTTTGCATGTTAGCAGTGTAACAGAAAGAACACTGGATCCAGGTCCCTGGTTCTAACACCAAATTAGCTTGAGTAATCCAATTAATTTCTTTCAGCCTAAGCATATAAAGCAAGTACATTGGACTAGATGATCTCTAAGGCCTTTCCCAGCAATATTCTAGGAAAATTTATTATAATAGAATCTAAATAAATTGAGTAAGTAGACCTTTACCTACACCTTGATATTCCAGAGATTTTAGGTGAGAAATTTGCCATATTATTTCTAAGATTCAAGATTTATCAAATGTCCTATTCTAGGGTATATTTGGCATGGTTCAGGTAAAGAAAAAACCTCTAAAATAAAAATGAAAATAGAATAACTCTGACAGACTAGAAGCTAAACAAAATACTCAAAGTATATTCTTATCATCAAAGGAATTTAGAAAATAAGTAATTTGAGATTATTTGGTATTAATTTTATTTTTTTCATAAGCATGAAGATTGTATGAATAGTAATATTGGTCTGCAGTTTGTCTCTTACACTCTGAAACTCATCCAGACTTACCCCTTCTAAGGAACAGGGTGAGAGAGAGTAAGAGAGAGAGAGAGAGAGAGAGAGAGAGAGAGAGAGAGAGAGAGAGAGAGAGAGAGAGAGAAGTTTGAAAGTAATATGAAAGGAGGTATTAGCATTCAGTGGTAGTAGGGAGGATGTTAAAGCTAGAAATGTGCTCCAGAAGGTAGGCTTTGACTTGATAGGGCTTAAAGAGAAACCAAGAAAAAAATGAGGCTGCAGAATATCCCAAGTATGGAGGAAAGCTACTGCAAAGGTATAGAGTTGGGAAATACAATACTTTGTTAGAGAAACTACAATGAAGTCAGTGAAATTGTATTACCAGGTGACTAGGTAGTACAGTGGTAGAGTGTTAGGCTCAGAGTCAGGAAAACATTTTCCTGAGTTAAATCTGGCCTCAAACACTATCTATATGACCCTGGGCAAGCCACTTAACCATGTTTGTCTCAATCCCTCATCTATAAAATGTGCTGGAGAAGAAAATGACAAACCATTCCAGTCTCTTTGCCAAGAAAATCCCAAATGGGGTCATGGAGAGTCAAACATGACTGAAACAACTGGACATCAACAACAATTGGATCATAGAATGCATGAAGGAGAGTAAAGTATAAAAATAAGGGCAGGGTGGACAAGGACTAGATTATGAAGAGTTTTACATCCCAAACAGAAGATTCCACTTGTTTTGGAGGAAATAAAGAGATATGGAGGCCACTGAACAGGGCAGGGAGTGATGTCAATCCCACACTTTAGAAAAAGTACCATGACAGCTAAGAGCAGGGGTTGGCAACTTATGGCTCTCGAGGCATATCTGGCTCTTTTGAGGGCCAGATATGGCTCTTTCTGCAGGAGCCATAAAGTCAATTTTTTTTCAGGCGCTGTTACAGGAGCGCGTACTGTGAGCACTGTACGGCTCTCATGGAATTACATTTTAAAAAATGTGGCGTTTATGGCTCTCATGGCCAAAAAGGTTGCCGACCCCTGGCTAAGAGGGTGCTGGATTGCTTACAGAAAGTCTTGAGGCAAGAAGACCTGCTATAAGTTTATGAAGTAGTACAGGCAAAGTAGATTGGTGGGCCTGAACTAGGATCATGGCTGTATGAGTGGAAGAAAGGGGATAGAAATGAGACTTGTGAAGTTAGCTATGCTCTTTTTGAGATTGCTTTGTCTTTTTACCCCTAACACAGTGATTCGTAACTATAACGTTCATTGAATTGTAGAAATGAATATATATGTACATATGCCCAACAAATATGCATATATATATGTTAACATTTTTTTAGATTCATCTTTGAACTGAATATGCATCCTACCTCTAACAATAGAATTTGAAGTTCTATTTTCCCTCATATTTGTATTCAGTAACGCCCTCAGCATTTCTCAAATTACTATTGTGGGTTAAGACATGAAGAAAACAAGAATGTTAAAAATATATTGCCTCTTTATGCCACTACTACAAAAATTGAGCAAACCAAATTGTCAGAGAAGCCTTTGTTTTCAAGAGGGAAAATGACCTTGGCATTTATTCAGGTCTTTCAAGCACTGACCAAGGAGTTGTAGCACCTTAGAATGGTTAAGACACTTTTGTTTAGAAGCAGTGAAAATCAGAACTGTTCCTGAGATCACTTTGATAAATTAAAAGATAATCCAGTCACATTCACATTGACAGAAGGAGACCTTTGTGGTACTCTTAATGTTGGCCATTGGCCATCCTACCATCCTAGACAATTACATTATTGAAACAAAACTAATCATCATCAGCAGCTCCAGAAAGGGAGCAAAGGTGCCCATAGAAACATGGATTCAAATAGAGCACTTTTATAGCTGAGCCTGTTAGGAAGATTCCCCTCAAAAGATAGATATTTATGATACTGGTAGAGGAAAAGTAGTGGCTGAAAAGGAGATGGTGAGGTGTTCCACAAAAGGGAGGCAGTACTACTCCTAGCTGTCTTTAGCTGTGTGACTTTGGAAAAATCATTTATATTCTGTTTTCATACTTATAAAGTATAAAGGATAGATCCTTTAAGATATCTTCAAGGTTTAAGATTCTGATTCTAAGTTTCTCTCAACTCAGGAACATAATCTATTCTCCCAGCAAAGGCTTTACAATTATACATTATAATTATGATTTGCTTCTGAATTAAGATGTTAGCAGAGATGTAAATTTATCCTGAAGGAAAAAAAAATGTTTAAGGTTCCCCCTCTTCCTCCAGAGGAAAGACGATCACTTGTAGCACCAAAGAAGTCAATGATTTTCAAAATCATTAACTTACTTATCACTCTGGGAGAAGCTGAGATTGCTTTGCTTTCTATTTCTGATGCAGATCTCATAGCTTGAATATGAATTACATTCTAATTGCAAACATATTTGACTACTTTTTCTTTTAAAATTAAAAAAAATATATATAATTACACTTTGGTTGTTATTTGAAACATGCCCACTACTAAGGGGTTGTGCTACTTTATGGTTAAAGAAACTAATGTTTTTCAAGTTCTTACATGCATGACAAAGCTAACCATTTATGGGAAAAGAGACAGAGAAATTGGTACATTTTGTGATTTCTAGGAAATTCACTCCAGTCAGTGTGACCCAGAGTAAACTTGAGTCTGCCCAAATTTAAACTCACCTGAAAGCCACTGTCTAGGCTTGCCACACTCAACTGCAACCTTAGAAGACCATGAATGTTAGGAAACAGATCTCATTCTTTTCTGGACCTTTCCTTTATTCCCTATGTGACCTTTTTCTCCGTACAGTGTCATGAACTCAGTAAGTACTCAAAAAATTTCTCTTGATGATGAGTGAAACATTTTTCCTTTTGCCAATACATTGATTTGTCTATTTTTCAAACTAAGAGAGAAGCCTAGTAGTCTATCTCTTTCAGACAAGAGCTATAGGTCTGATGGGGAGAGTGCTGAAAAAGCAAGAGCACTCTGATTAATTTTTTTGTTGGGACTAGAAGGAATGAAAGGAAGGAGGCATTTAGTCATTACCAACTATGTGTCTGTTAGTCACTTTACAAATATCATCACATTGGATTTTTACAAGGAACCCTTCACTTTACAGTTGAGGAAACTGAGGCAAACATAATTTAAATGTCTTACCCAGCGTCACCCAGATAGTGTCTGAAGCTCGGTTTGAACTCAGGTTTTCCTGACTCGAGATCCTATGCAGTGTTTTATTCCTTGAGACACCCATCTGCCTCTATGGAGCTCATTTAGTTAAACTCTAATTTTACACATGAGAAACCTGAGGTTCAGATGGGGTGGAGAGTGATTTGCTTAAAATCACACAGCTAACAAGCTAATGGAAGGGCTGGGACTAGAAGTCATGTCTCTTGGGTCTCAGACTAGTCCTTTTTCTTCTACACCATGCTTCCTAATTCCTCAGAGGAAAAACTACATAAATACAGGGTCTTAATTGAAAATAGCTTGAAATAAATAGCTTGAGATGAAATGCCAAGCCCATTGACTCCAGGGAATTTCTGTGTATATAGAAAAAAATTGTATTTCACAGTGTAATAGGATGGTTCAATGGGATGAGCAAAAGAACCCAAGGCCCTTCGTTGGAGACTGCTGAGCCTGTCTTGTAGCAGATGACAGTAGTTACCATCTGACAGTTATTCTGTGGCTTAGGGGAAATGGCTTGTGGTTACAGTCCAATCCCTTTTGGACAGGTATCCACATCATAAAAACCACCACTAAATTTGGCACCAGATGAACTGTTCTTGGCCAGAAAGCAAGTAGGACAGAATCAGCATTCAGACAGGAGTGCCTTGACCATCTAACCTGGTCACTTTGGGTCAGGCCTAAGCTACCATTTAGAGAGATACATGAAAAACATTACCAAATGGAACTTCTTCATATTAGCTGCTCCATGGCTAAATTTGGGAGTCAGAGTTAGTTGTCCCCATCTGACTTACTTTTCAATCACTTAAATTCATAGAGAGAATGAAATAAATTCACTATAAAGTCAGAATGTTTTTAACAACTTGTTTTTAATATAATTTGATAAGAGCACTAATACTAAAATATTCAGAAGAATTTATAATACTCAATAGAAGGTCATGCTCTCAGGGAAATACTAAGCAGTAAAGAGAAAAAAATTCAGTGGGGTCCCTTCTTCCTTCCTCTCCCCTCTCCCTATAATAAAAAACCCCAACAACTCTAACCTTCCATCTTGGAATTGATTCCAAGCCAGAAGAGCTGTAAGGGCTAGGCAATGGGGGTTAAGTGACTTGTCTAGGGCCACACAGCCAAGAAGTGAATGATTTGAATACAGGACCACCTGTCTCTGGACCTGGCTCTCAATCTACTAAGCCATCTAGCTGCCCCCCCTCTCCAAATAATTTATTAGTAAGGTATATCTCTAAGTGAGTTGGCAGGACGATGCAATCATTAAAGGCAGATCTCAAACATATTTTGTATCTTAAAGGGAATAGAATCATAGTCAAATTCTTTCTCCAACAACTTGCTTTTTAGAGAAGCATTAGTGTAGTAGTATATTAAGTGTGTAGTAAATGAAATACTGGATTTGAAATCAGGATGATCTAGATTCAAGTCCTGATTGGAACACATACTCACTGTGTGACCATGGGCAGGTCACAATCTCTCTAAGCCTCAATTTTCTTATTTGTAAAATGGGGAGAATAGCACCAACTTCTCAGAGTTGTTCTGAGACAATCTGAAATATGCACTATACACCTTCAATTATTATATCCATGCCAACTCTTAAAATTTGGTATTTTCAAGGCTCCACACCTAGTTGTTTCAAACCCACAAGCAACTAAACATGGCAGTGAAGGGAGAGAAGGTCCTAAGTGATGCCAGGCATTCTTTTTTTTTTTAAACCTTTACCTTCCTTCTTAGAATTAATATTTTGTGTATTGGTGTATTGGTGAGTATTGGTTCCAAGATAGAAGAGTGGTAAGGGCTAAGCAATGGAGGTTAACTGACTTGCCCAGGGTCACACATCTAGAAAATATCTGAGACCAGATTTGAACCCAGGCCCTCCCGTCTCTGGGCCTAGATACCAGGCATTCTAAGAACATTTCTATTCAAGCAGCAATAGTCTTGTTTCAGGGGACCTGCATTTGGGGCATAAATCACTTGGAAGGTACCATAGTTAAATTTGTCCTCAGAGGGGAGGGTGGGTGCACCTCCTGCTGGTCAGCAAATGAGGTCAACTTAATGACAGTCTAAGGTGAGCACAAGTTTTATTTCTTGTCTTGGGTTGCCAGCATAGCTGTCAGGAAGGCATACAGGGTGATTTTTAGGAGTGAGGAGAGAAGGGCAAAATGCTTGTAAAGTGCTTAAGAAGTGCTTATGAACACTGAAAAGGGACAACGTCTTGGAGAGGAAAGCCAACTTTCCAAACCAAACCTCTGCAATGAAATTCTATTTGCTCTGAGTTATAACTGGAGATAAGTTTCTGGTTGAACTGTGCAGTACAACTGCTGACTTTTGCCAGAAGGAGTCAAGTAAACATGGCAGAGAAATGTTTTTCTCCTTTAGGGAATATTGGCTTTTTTGCTTCCCTGACACTGTCTCTTTTCCTACCTAGAAGCAGTTAGAGTTAAAATCGTATCAAACAAAATGCAAAATAGATGAATTAGTCTGGAAGGTACTTCAAATCACACAGGCTAACATGGACCCAGCACTGAAATATGTCAATACATTTTCCTTCTACTGTGTTCCTTTGTATAAACATAAGTTTTGGAGAATGAGGTAATAATCTGGAGAGAAATTAAACCTGGAACAGCTGTTTTTACTAAACAAAGTACCTTCTTACTACGATCCATTACTACTCGAAAATGACAAAAACAGTACTCAGATAAAAGTTTAAAGAGAACTGGTCAAAACTATTATCTAGAACCCTCACCTCGGCTATTTGAGTCATCATAAATTGTGTCCTATGTATTCACATAATGAAAGGAAATGACCCATCAATGTCAAAAAGAATTTCTTTCCTTTTCCTTTTGGTTAAAATCAGGCTTTGTGAGATTTTTACTTATTAAATTATTTTTACATTTTAGGAGAGAGCCCTATGAAAAGAAAAAGACTCTGGCATAAAGGATAGAGAATTCAGTCTTAGAGTTAGGAAGACCAGGACTCAAGCCTAATAGACTCTGGGCAAATCAATTAACATCTGAGTGCCTCAGGAACTCTGTAAGACTAGAAATTGCAGAGAAAGTATTGACTTGTGTTGGCAGAGGAAGATTCTTAACTGTGAATTTCCTATATCAATGAAATCACAGGTCTAGTAAAAAAAATCCATGGAAACTTCATTGGTGGGGTCCTTTGCATTTTCTTTAGACAGCTTCCAGATTTACCCTGTCATTTTATGTGGGTGGCCACCATGCTTCTGTAGATGACTTCTGTCTCCTCCATATACCATCTGTTACCATTAGCCTCTATTTTGAAATCAGGAGTACATAGTCATTTGGTCATTTCTTGACCATTTAAGGCAATAGTGACAAACTCAAATAGAAAGAGATCCCCGTGGGCACACAGATTGACTTAGAAAACTACTAATTAACATTATCTATGTTGGCTTTTTATTCATTTTGTTTAATATTTTCCCAATTACTTATTGAATTTGGTTAAGTCACACTTAGGAGACATGCAGCCTGGGGCTGCGAGTTTGACACCTCTAATGTTTCTCTAATCATTTATAGCAAAAGCTTGTTCCAGGTAAATCATATAATTAAGATTGAGGTACTGAAGCTCACCTGGGACTAAGGAAGATTTGACTTTTTCCTATGGTCCTCACCGCCCATAAAGTTTTAGATAAACAGTAAAATAACTAAGAAAAACTGCCTAACATCTAGAGCTGACTAAAAATGGAATGGCTTGATTTGAGAGGGATTGAATGCCTCTCTCTTGGATATCTTCAGGCAGTGGCTAGATGCTCATTTATCAGGTATTTTCTGATGGATCCCTTAATGAATCATTTGGATGAAGTGGCCACTTAGGTCTCTTTTAACTTTTAACTTTAAATTCTAGGATTTTGTAACAGCAAAGAAGTCTGGAAGGTTTCCAGGAAGTGGTGCATACAACATCCATATATGCATCCTTTTTAGTTATCATTATTTTATCTGACTTCTCTTTTTGAAAAGAAAGTGAATTAAAAGACTGATTTTAAAATAATAATAGCATCTTGAACTGGCTTCTTTTTTCCTTTAGATTCCTTATATGCTCTTTGAGGTAAGGGACTGTTTTTCCCCTCTTTCTTTGTTTACCCTGGACTTAGCACAGTGCTTGGCACATAGTAGGCACATAATAAATGTTGATTGATTGATTGATTGACTTTGGCCTTCTTATTAGGGCCACTGGGAAGGATAGGGATAGTAGGCACCACCAGGGGGTGCCAAAGGTCCAGCACCTGTTGGTGTAGCAGGCTGGAGATCCCTGGGAAAAGAGGTTTTAAAAAAGGTCTCAGCAGAGAAGTGTTCTTCTTATGATTTGGGGGTTTATATATACATTTGTAACCTATTAGGGCTGAAAAGGGCAATGCTCTCATTTTATGTATGAAGAAATCAAGGCTCAGAAAAATGGTCAGTGAAGAGTCAAGTCTGGAATTTAATTCTCATGACCAGTGGTCTTTCCCCTATAGCTCAATGAGAAGCTGCAAGGGAAACCCACACCTGGGGCCTGGCGCATTACGGATCTCCTAATTGCCCTCTTTAGCTCTTTGGAGAGCTTGGGGAATTGTCCCTTTCCCAGCATTTCCAGGATATATCACATGAACCAGGGAGCTAGTTTTACTTTTTACTCAAATCACCAAGGGGCCTTAGAACTTGTCCCAGGTACCTCTATTTTGCCTATGGAAAACAAGTTTTTTGTGTTTTTTTTTTAAAAAGCTTTTACCTTGCTTCTTTAAATCTTAATGTTTCATTAGGTTCCACAGGGTCCATCTTATTTCTTACAATAATCAGAAGGTACATTGCCGCTGTTGGCTCTATGTCAAAAGTACCAAAATCACTCATGCCAAAAAACACATCAGGGGCTCATATTTTAAAGCATATTGAAAAGTCCATGCTACAATGCATGCTAAAGCCCCTTTCAAACTGGCGCAGAGGGCGATTACTTACATTCAAAATCTATGCCAGAGACTTATGTTAGAGTCTCTGATTTTAAAACTCATGAATAATCCCAATCCATGTTATAAATCCAGGTAAAAAGCTTACTCTGTAACATAAACTAGAATTTAGGTCAATAGCTCATTCAGCAGGAAAACATTTTTTTAAAAGACAATTTGGGTGTTTAACTCACCTTTTCTTTCAAGTGGTCATCAATGATTATACTTCCTATTGAAGTGACAGCTGCCTTGCCTGGGTTGCATCTTGGACCAATGAACTTACAGCTGTCAGGGTTAATCAAACCACCAAAATACAAACAAGCAATTGAGAAGCTTGTTTCAGCTAATTCCTTAAAATGTATGAGATGGGTGAGCAATACTTATACCAGGGATTCAAATAATTTTTTTGGAACTTGGCCAGCTATGATCTCACCATTTTTCAGCTCCACTCCAGAGAGATAAGAGGGAGGCAAAAATGTAGAAGGAGATGGACCCAAAAGGACAACATAAAGCCAGTTATATGTAGTATTTTTCTAATGCAGCAGCATTTTCTACATACTCTGTTATTAGGTATCATCCCTGCCTGGTCTGCATCTTAGACAAGTTCTTGTATCCCTGCCTGGTCAACTCTCAACTTGTCTTGGTGATTCAGCTCAGAGATCTTCTGTTCTTCATATTTCTTTTGCTTAATATACTCCAATGGCCTCCATATTGGGGTCCTCGGTGTAAGAACCCTTCCCCCATCCAAACTCCTACTCTCCCTCCCCACCCCCATGTGATGGGTAGTGCCTTGAATGCTATTCAGGTTGATACACATCCATTTTGTTATGAAAACATCATTCTATTAATATAAATACCCCCGGCATTTGCCAGGGCTAACTAGAACAGGTGCAAAGTCTTCGGATGCTTGCTCATACTGAGAAATGAAAAGAGTGTACAAACAGTTTTCTCTGGTGGTGGCAGTGGTGGTGTCAATGTAACATTCATCTCTCTTGCATTCCTTGATGTTCAGGGAAGATAGCCCATGAAACTTAATATGTCTGGCTTACAAGGTAGCGGTGGGGTGGGGGGGGGGGAGAAGGAGGAAGAGAAAGATAGGGAGGACACTGGCTCTCAGACTGTTTATGCCAATACCCTCCCTCCTTGTGCTCTATCCCAATATGGGGCATACATACCCTCTGCCTCCTGTTGGTTCTGTTACCATGGATCAAGAGAGGCTGCCAACAGAAGTATTCTGCTGATCTTGAAATCAGAAGGCAGCTCAGAGGCTCCTGATGTCTCAGCTCTGTTTTTAATTTTATCTGAGTGACTGCCACTCTGTTTTGCCTTTGGTTTCAAATTTACTTTGTAGTTTCCTGAGTAAAGGGAAGCCACCAGAGAAAGAGCTCCTTTGAGTTGCTATTTGTCCTGTTGCAGTTTTCACTGGGGCCATCGCAAAGAATGATAGTTGATAATGGAACTGGCAACAAGAGTAGATAGGTATTTAGAAGAATATGAGCACTTATAACTCTTTCTTTTTTCCTTCAACCTTTTTCTTTTCCTCCTTTATTATTTGTCAAGTACCTACCACATGCAAGGCATTATGTTTGTTGCTGAGAAGAGATAGAGACAAAAAAAATGTCCCCTGATTTCAAGGGACTTGTGGTCAGTTGTGGGTGAGGTGGAGAGGGAACAAATTCTCATATATGGCACCTGGCAGGCAAACATATTATCTAATTTAATCTTCACCACAGCATTGGAGGGTAGGTATTATTATTATCCCCTTTTACAGTTGAGGAAACTGAGGCAAAGAGTTTAAGTGCTTTGTCTAGAGACATATAGCTACTGAATGCCTGAAGCTGGATTTGAACTCAGGTCTTCCTCCCCCCACCCTCACCCCCTTCACAATGTAGTTGTTTATTGAGAGAGAAAGAGAGAAAAACCTGGGGGGAAGTCCCTCACATCCTTGACTTGCTACCTACTCCATTGGAACCCCCTCTCCAACTCCCACAGAATCAGTTAGAACACTCTCTTGTCAGTTAGGAACTCAGGTCTTCCTGACTCCAGTTGCAATTCTTTATTCATTGGGCCACCTATTTACCTCAAGGTAAGGCATGTCTGTCTATTAAGAGAAAATTAAGAAATAGAATATTATAAGTACATAAATATGTATTTAAAGAGTAGCCCAATATTAATGGAGTCTAATTCACAGTGATAAACAGCTATTTTGGATGTCAAGAACATGATATTGAACTTTTATTGATCTAATAATAAAAGATTCATTACAGTTTAGTTGTGTTCAGTTCTTTGTGACTCCATTTGGGGTTTTCTTGGCAAAGGTACTGAAATAGTTTACCATTTCCGTCTCCAGCTCATTTTACAGACAAGGAAACTGAGGCAAATAGGGTAATTTTTGCTTCAGTTTCTTCATAAAATAAACTGGAGAAGAAAATGGCAAATCACTTCAAGATCTTCACCAAGAAAATCCTGAATGGGGTCACGAAGAGTCAGACACAACTGATAAATGACTAAACAAAAACAATACTCAAGGCATTATAGTGCTTTACAAATATTATCATTTGATTATAATAGCAACCCAAGTGCTAATATTATCTCCATTTTACAGTTGAGGAAAGTGAGGTAAACAGAGATTAAGGAAATTGTCCAGGGTCACCTAACTTGTAAGTGTCCAAAGCCCAATTATAACTCAGATCTTTCTGACTGCAGACCCTTTGTTTTATGGATCACATTATCTAGATAACTGCTTTTTGATCCTGAGAAAAATTCTAGATTTTTATAGTAGGAAATACTGGTCTGTCTCTCCCCCTGTACATGAAACCCAGAGAGTCATCAGTACCTGCAAGTGTTACTAGAGACAACAGAGTGGGGAAAAGGAAGACATTTTTGTTATTTTGTATTTATAGTTTGTAGTTAATGGTCTAATTGTATCTTATAAGATCCACGCTTTACATTTATGTAAAATGTTATGTTGATCATATCTTTCTCATCTGATCACAACAGTTATTCTCCACATTTTCCAAATGAAGAAATTGAGTTTCAAAATTCTTCTTTGACATGCAATGTTCCTTTCAACAATGTGTTCTCATTGCTTTAATCCATAACACGTTGCATATTTTGTATTTATCATTGCTTCTTTCATAAGATTGAGTCTCTCTGTTTAAATATTGACTCAAAGCCTCCAAACTCTTGACTTCATTCTACTTTAGACAAACTTAATTTAACTCCATTTTTTGGTAACAGAGGTAGGGATATATAAGCTTGGCTGAAAAGGGCTAGCTAGGTTTTAGCTAAAATCACTTTTCAACCTAAGGCAAGAGATCATTAAAAATGCTGTAGACAGTGCTTCCATGTAGACAAGGGAACCTATATGTTCAAAGCATCTACTGTCTACAGTTCTAAAAAAAGTTTTAAATTCAGAGAACTTTAGTGTTTGAAAGAAAAAAAAAGATTTGGATCCCATCATTTTGAAACATGACTTCTAGCCTTGTGTAATGCTGAATAAAAGTGCTATAGAGCAGCGACTCTTGGCTTCCTCCAAAGGAAGCACTGGGAAGATAAGAATTTAGACATGAGGGCACTTGGGATGAATACTATTTCCCTCTTTGGGGACCTAGTAGCAGTACGACACATTGGGGTGAAGCTGGAGGAAAGAGTCTATGTTTTAAAGGAGGGTAAGAAGTTTCAAGAATTAAGTAAAAGGAGCTAATGGAACCACTATAGTAGCCCCTCCCTTGGAGGTAAAAGTCCACCCCATCGCCAGTGAAAGAGAACCATGCCTTTCATTCTGGTTCACGATCTTTAGAGAACTCTAAAGATAGGGGATGGTGAATACCATTTTGAATATATTTCAATGAAGTTTAAAGATAATGAATTCTGAAGCTCAGATGGTGACAATTTTCTCCTCCTAGCAAATGACTATACGTAGAATGGCATGAATAGAAACTGCATGAATTCTTTCAGATCAGAGGACCACTTAATATATAACTTTCCTCAGTATACTCTGGTGTCCTGAAAGAACAAGCCCCACTTAGTGTCAAGAACTGGCTTACAGCCAGAAAGAATCAGGTTCAAACAGTCACAACTAAGGCAGCGAGAAGAAATAATTAGGCCTCACTCCACTGATAGGGAATTGGAAAGATGATATGAAAATTTCAGGGCAAAATAATTTCAAAAGACCTTTGCTTCTAGTGTTTTTAGCATGTCACCTTACTATGCTACATTAGGGTACTACGAATTGTGATCTAATGGAATCACTGCTGAATCAGGAGAGTCCAGGACTGGAATCTCACCTGTGACCTTTTACTGAGTGGGCGACTTCCAGACAACAATTAGACTCTTTGAGTGCGTGTTTCCTCATCTGTAAAATTATTCTGATTTCTAGCTATTCCAGATTTTGCCAATTAATCCAGGATCTTTTATTCCTTTTGAGGGTACATAAAGACTTCTTACAGGAATGTCAAATAAACCAGATAGGACAGATGAGATAGAATTTCCATTATAAAATGGTCATTTTAAAAGGACCTTAAACTTTCAGGGCTTTTAATACGCACCTTCTTATACAAAAATAAGTTGTTTTCTTCAAAATAAATGTACACATTCTTTAAAAAAATAGCCCAGCTAAGGTTATAGCTGGAGCAATTAAGAACATCATTCTACTTGCCCTGAAACTGAAATTGAATATGAACAACCTAACTTGAGGTTTTAGGGGAGGTAGAGGAAACTTTGCTTCTACTGTTGCCCACTCCTTTTAAAACCATCTTACTCCACTCTAAATCGTCTTTGGTGGTCAGATGAACTCCAAAAGAAAAAAGCCCAATGTACTGTCTGGAGCCTAGCTACTCAGGAGCATAGCAGCCAAAATTACCTGTGACCTTTCTCAGTAGTGTGAGCAGAAATCCCTCCTTGAGAGTGCTAGCGATAAAGAAATTTGGACTTCATCCTTTCATGGGTTTGCTCCGAGGAATGCTTATTGGCAGGATGCTAAGAATAAACCAGTTATTGAAGAGGGGACCTGGGAAGTTGACAGGCATGGCTAAACCCAGCAGGGAAATTTGATGAGGAAATAAGATGCTTTGTAGATGGTGTGTAGTGATTAGTCTTTTGAATGCTGGGATTTATTATATAAGTGAGAGGGGGAAGGGAGGCTTATTGTACCCACAGATACCACTTATACTGGTATTCTTCAAGCTAATGAGACACATAATGCCACATTTGTTTATACATTTCTAGTGAAACCCCTTTCTGTGGAGTATTTATTTTAATGACATTGAGAGCCAGAAGAATCAAAGCAGCAGTGTTTTTTTTTTTAACTCAACAATAAAAAAAAGAGGCAAAAAGAACAAGAATGAAAACCACAGTTAATATCTGTTCACGCGACAGGTTTCTTTAAACAGAAGAGATGCATTTGGGACGCTAGTATTTATTTCTCTCTCATGGTCGAGGTGGGGGAGAAATAAAACTGAGACTGATAATTGGCTGAGGGAAAGCTCCATGATTAAGCAAAAGGGAACTCCTGAAACCAGTCCTGACTTTGTAGAACCAGGGGTGTAGACCGGTGTGCCTTCACTCAAAGTTAGAGGGGGCCAGCTCTTTGCCTCTGGGCATGGACTTTGAGAGGAACTGGGAGTCCTTTCAGCCCTTAGCAGTTTAAAAAAACAGCCGAGATAAACACCTAGTTTGCAAAGTTAATTAATTTAATAGAAAGTCATTGGTTGGGGTCATCCCTTCCCCTGCCCCTCCTCTGCAGCAGCACCCTAGGTGAACACTTCCTCAGTTATCCTTGTCCTGGGGACTCGGTCTGCCCACCACGTTTCAGTTCCCCTTCTGACTGAACTTGTCTTTAAGAGTTGATATAAGGACACGGATTTTTGTGCTGCTTTGCCCTAGGTGCAAAAATTGCTAGTTCCAGTTCTTCCCACACTCATGCCTTCCCTTTGAAAGGCATTTTTCTAACTTTGCCACGCATCTGGTTAAAAGCAAGTGGTTAGCAATTATGCTAATTAGCTGTGAAAATAAGTGGGTTTAAACAGGTGAAATAGCGGCCATGTGGAAACTGTGAAAGTTTCTCTCCTGAATCGCTTCACCCCCACCCATGGGACTAAGGCAGCTTCTTTGGCTGAACACATTTTCCATGTGAATTTCACCAACATTCATTATACCCGTATTGTGAGAGAAATCTGATCTTATCAAGCTGAAATCTCAAGTGACAAGTATTCCATGTTTCATACTATAGAGACCATTATTACTATCATGATGTTGTGCAATTCCTATTCCATTGGGAGTTCTTTGAGGGCAGGGATTGTCTTTTGTCTCTTTTTGTATCCTTAGAACTTAGCACACTGCTTGGGACATAGTATTTACTTAATAAATATTTGTTGACCAACTGAGAAAATAATGGTCCAGCTAATGTCAAATCTACCATAAGCATAACTAGACTTTAAGATCACTATAAAATTTTTGTGGGGTAGCTAGGGGGCACAGTGGATAAAATCTGGGACCTGGAGTCAGGAAGATATTCTTGAGTTCAAATCTGTTCTCAGACACTTACTAGCTGGGCAAGTGACTTAACCCTGTTTGCCTCAGTTTCCTCATCTGTAAAATAAGCTGGAGAAGGAATTGCCAAATTACTACAGTGTCTTTGCCAAGAAGAACCCAGATGGGGTCAGGAAGAGTTGGATGAGACTGAATAACAAAATAAATTTTTGTACTTGCTTTAGTAAACTGTCTGTATTTTGTCCTCATTACCTCTTTGCTAAGTATACATTAATATACTTAGCTTTTTTGTTGAAATAACATTAACCTGATTATCTGAAACAATATATCAATCTGTTTAAGTGTGAAACAATAGAGAATAAAATTTCTTTGTTAAGAAACAGCCTAGAAGAATAAATTCAGAATTAATCTATTATTTACTCATAAATGCCATGTTATGGTATGCAGTTCTTTTAAGTACCTAAGATTAGATTTTCTCTTTTTGTTAAAAGTTCATGAAGTGAGGCTAAAGGTCTCCTTTGGATCAAAGGTACTGTAAACAGATTTACATATGATCTCAGGTTTTCACAACATCAGAGTGTGAAACTTGCTTGCCTTCCTTCCTTTGAGGCAATTGAACTCAGACAGCAATGAATAACTTGTTAAAGCAAATATATATTAAAAAAAGAATCCAACTTATTTACAATACAGACATAATTAAAACCACATATTTAATCAAGGTATACCATGAGAAGTGAAACAAAGTGATGGGTTAGGACAAGAAAGGCATAGTGGTACAATCGGGGGGAAAACCCACTGGCTTTGAAAGTCAGAAGACTAGGGTTTGAATTCTGGCTTTACCTCTTACTAGCTCTATGATTTTATTTTTTTGGTCCCTTAATGTCTTTAGTTGTAAAAACGAGTGTCCTGGAATCTATAAGCTGTAAGAATATTTTTTTTTAACCCTTGTACTTTGGTGTATTGTCTCATAGGTGGAAGATTGGTAAGGGTGGGCAATGGGGGTCAAGTGACTTGCCCAGGGTCACACAGCTGGGAAGTGGCTGAGGCTGGGTTTGAACCTAGGACCTCCTGTCTCTAGGCCTGACTCTCACACCACTGAGCTACCCAGCTGCCCCCTGTAAGAATATTTTTAATCATAAATCTATGAACCTATGATATTGCTGATGATTCTACTGTGTGGTATCTAAAATTGGAAGAAGAAAAAAATTTGAGCCATATTTTTATTTCTACTCATTAATACAAAGAAAGGAGATATTACTTGAATTGATTTAGGAAATAGAGATTTTATTATGCTAATCAATTATTAACAACCAGACATCTTATATTTTTATACTGTATATAATTTATATTATGACAATACCCCTACACTTTTTAATTAATGTGTTGATAGGATTATAAAACTTGGAATTGGAAGGGATCTTAAATATCTTTTAGCTAAAACACCATATTTTACAAAAGAAGAAACTGAGGCATAAGGAGTATACCTTTCACAGTGGTAAAGTTAATAGTGAGGAAAAAGTTAATTTTCAGCTAAATATTTTTCACATTTAAATAAAAAGCATACAATATGTACATTTTAGATACACCAATTATTTTTCATTTCACACTGTTTTTGCATGTTGCTAAATAAATAGTTTGAAAAGTAAACATAAACTGCTGCTGAAGTGATTATTCCACTTCATAAAAGATGCAGCATTGTGTAAATATGGCATCATGGAATACTGGAATTAGGCAAGAATGTCTGCTTTGTTGTTGTTGCTTCCTGTGCCAAACCAAGAATGTTTGGGGGTGTTTATTTTACCTTAAAATGGAAGAACCAGAGGGAAATTGTATTTGCACCTTAAACTTAAAGGCTATATTTAGTTTATTTTCTGCTACAAACAAATTGCAGTAAAGAGTATTCCTTTCATAATAGATTCCAATGTCATCTTTTAAACATTTTCTCATTCTTTTTGCAGAGGTCTCTCAGTCCTCTCCTCTGGTTAGATTCTTTTTTTTCCTTTCCTTTTTTTCTCCTTGGCCATCAATGTAACTTTTTATAAACAGCTTCAATATGAATCTTTTATGACTGTTCTTCAGTCATCTGAGTTATACCGAATGCTGAAGGCAAAAGGATATCTCCACTCTGGATGCTGGCTAAGAGAGAAGCAACATGCAGTCCACACAAAGGAAATCCAATCCTTTAACAGCTCATTAAAAAAGCATTACCTTCCACCAGCGCTGACCTCCAGCCATAGAAAGGATAAAGATGGCTGTCTGTCAATCATGTTTACCTAACGAATTCTGGCACAATATGATGATGAATGGACAGATCTAAAAAGAGACGATATTGCTCAGAACTCTTCGGTACTCTTAATACCACCTTTAAAGAAGCAAAAGACCTCATCAGTAATCTGAGACTGGTGCTTGAGGGTTAGGGCTATACCAGGGCTAAATTTGCCTGGTACTGACTGCAGATATGAGATACAAGAAGTGCCAGAGACACATTTTTTTTACATCCTGAAGAATTTTGATGTGAGTGTATTCGAGAGATCACAGTAATTTCCTATATCTTAATCTTTTACTCTGGTATTTTGGGGGCCTCTTAGTCATTTTAGAGGAGAAGGAGGACTAAATAGCGGATTCTGACTTTGGCAGTAATCACAGCCTTCAAGGGTATAAAGGAAACTTTAAAAAATCATTTTAGTCCTTCTTCCTCCTTTCCAGGCTGGTGTGCACTTACTAGATTTCTGATCTTAGAGGTCACACGATCATAGTTCACAAGATTATAGTATCATAGGTGTAGAACTGAAAGATACCTCAGAGGCCACCTAGTTCAAACCTTTAATTTTACAGATATTGAAACTGAAATCTAGTCAGTCTAAATGACTTGTCCAAGGTCACAGAAGTAGGCAGCATGAGAGGCAGAGTTATGTAGCTCAAAGTCCCCCTCTTTAATCAGAGAAAGATTTCTCTCCTCTAAATTTCACTATATTCAAGTAAAGACATTCTTAAATTCCTCTTGCTAGTAGTGCTTTTCACAATTTTTAGTGTCAAAATTTTTTCACAATTTTTTACAATTTTTAATGTCAAAATTCCCTCTAAAGTGTAAAGATTTCTAAAAAGTGTACTTTGAGTAGCATCTTGCTTTGTTCCTTTCTGGAAATTTTTTTAAAAAGCCTTCTATTACCCCCACTTTACATAATATTCTTTCTTATTGAAGGCTTGGATTAAATTTATCTATCTGCTCACCTACCCCAATTGGTGCTTCTTTAAAGTAAATAAGTTACAACTCCCTCAACCTTTCTTCACAGATTCCATTTGTAATGATCTGAAGAACACAGAAAATTCATGAGGGAAATCAATTTGCAAAGAATGCAATAACAGCAACAATGCATGATGTTATGAGGAAATACAACAGTGCTACTCTTATGTTGTTACATGATGTACAGATTGAGATGGTTATTGAAGTATATGTTGTATACTATTAAGGTAATAATTAACTGGTGGTGTAAGGAATCGGAAATCAAATTGATGATGAGATTGTTACAAATAAAAATGGATAATATGGAAATGCATATAAAACAAAATAGATTTTCGGACACTGGCTTTGGTTGTGCACAGCATTCAAATGCCACAAAGATAAATAATGATGCAAAGAATGCAGTAACAGCAACAATGCATGATGATCAACTGTGATTGAATGGGCTTAACTATTATCAACAAAGCAAGGATCCAGGACAACTCCAAGAGACTTATGACAGAAAAAAAAAGATATCAACCACCAAAGATAGAACACATGGAATCTGAATTCAAATTGACACATACCATTCTGTATTTTTTCCATGAATTTTTCTCCTTGAAAGCAATATGTATCTTCTTTGCCAGCATGATGAACATGGAAATATGTGTTATATGATAATATATATACAACCCATATCATGTTACCTGCCTTCTTGGGGAGGGGAGACGGGTGAGAGGGAGAGAGAACATGGATTGCAAAGTATCAGAAAATGAATAGGGAGAAATTGTATTTACATGTAATCTGAAAAAAATTTATTATTCTAAAAAATAGTGTTTTTCCTCTGAGTAGGAGTAGGTGGGACAATCCCTGTAATAAGGACAAAGCTAGGGAAAGTGTTTCTTTTGAGTTCTGTCTTTTTCTTCCTAAAGTACATTTCCCTTTGCACAACTATTGTCTATCAAATCCATTTCTCTCTCTCTCTCTCTCTCTCTCTCTCTCTCTCTCTCTCTCTCTCTATATATATATATATATATATATATATATATATATATATATATATGTGTGTGTGTGTGTGTGTGTGTGTGTGTGTGTATTTGTATTTTATTTATAGGCACACACACATATATGCACATATATACAAGAATATATATGTTTGGGTGGTGTGGAGGGGTCAGAGTGGGTGCGTACAAGTGTGTCTGTCCTTATTCCGTGCTTATCTGGGTCTAGATTTTGTGGACTTCAAAGATACAAGAATTATTTTAGGAATTAAATTAAAATCTCCTATGTCTCAGATCCATGAAGCATTAATTTTTATTGATGATTTTGATTACATCCTTTTAGACTTCCACCCTTCTACCTCATTGTGAGCCAATTTCAGAGTTCAGGATTATATTACTACCACATCCAATAATAAAGTTCTTCCAGGGAAGATTATTCTGTGTTTTTTACAGAGTAGAGTCATAGTTATAGATTATAAGGTTGTTTGTTTTTAAAAATAATGATTTTATTTTGCTGATTTAAATGGCCTGTGTTCCACTATGACTATCAGGAACATTTTCTTCACCATATTCATTCCTTGCCAGTCTTTTTCCATTTTGTACTTATATAGATTTTATGGGCAAGTAAATAACAGTAGTGGATAAAATGTTAGATTTGGAATCGGCAAATCCTGAGATCTAATCATGCTATAAAACATTCACTGAATGACCCTGCCTGCCTCAATTTCCTCATGTGTAAAATTGTGATAATAACATCACTTATATCCAACATAGTTGTGAGGATCAAACAAGGCAACATATATAAAACACTTAGCAAACTCAAAAACAATGTATAAATGCTAGCTATTATTATTGTTACAAATTATTTTTCTCTATTACTGTATTGTTTTGTATTATCTTTTATAATATGGTTCTGTACTATAGGTGGGACAAGATTAAACAACTATTTAAATTTATGTTTGTAAATATCAAGAAATTCTTTAGAAAAGAAGTGTAGCACATTCTGAAAGTAATTTTCCTTGGATGTGTCTTTAGCTGTGGTTCAGTGGTCTGGGATTCAGAGGTAGTTGGAAAAAAACAAGAACTCAGGGAAGGAGTTACTGGTCTCATGGATGTGGGTTTGCCGATGAGTTTAGGGGACAGTAAATTCTAAGAGGGTAGCCAGTGCCATATCTTACTGATGATAGGACACATACAGGCTGGTGATTCATCAAACATTGGATTGAGGGAGGGGTCCCCATTCCTGAGAGGGAGAAGATGAAGGTTCAGTTCCAGATGTAAACAAGTAGGTGCCATTGACATCTGAGTATCCTGAAAGCACTGAATTCCAGGGGCCTATATAACAAGTACAAAAATGAATCACAGAGCAAAAATTCAGACCAGGAGATCAATACCCAATCAAGAGGTGAAATACAAGTAGTGGTGGAGAGCTGACTGCTTGACTCAGTTTATCTCTCCAAGATTTAGGAATTTTTATTGAGAAATTGCCTACCAAAGCAAGTAATATCTTAAAACCAAACAGAAGATCAAAAGACAAGCCTCCCAGTCCCAAACCTCAGGATCTCTATGGAAATGAAAAGATAGATGTGTCAAGGCAGGGTAGAAGGGCATAGGGCAAGCTTAGGGCAAGAAACACAGAGCAAGAAACTTTGGAGAGGCTAGAAAGGGAAACTTTTTTTTTTTTTTTTTTTTTTTTTTTGGTCATCCAAGGAGTCAGGGGAAACACAAACCTACAAGAGTCCATAGTTAGGAAGTATGAAATCAATATTTCTGGACTATGGATATGCCACTCAATAGGTAAAACCAGAAGAGGGCGATGTTCAAATAATTTGAACTGCTCAAAAGGCAGAAAGAGCTATCTCCAGAGGTAGTAGCTTTTCCATCACTGCAGAACTTAAAGCATTGACTGAAATGGTTGATCATTCGATGGGAATATTGTAATGGATATTTCTGCAGAATTACTCAATGGACTAGATGGCCTGTGAGATCCCTTCTGTCTCTGAGATTCTACAAACCAACACTTATAGTATTCACTTAATTCTTGCATCAGTAGAAGTAAATCAGGCAACTTCCCTTTTGAAGTTACCGTAAAAATTCATTAAGGCAACATCCATCTTTGTTTACTCTAAGAATGACTACATCAATCATTCCACATGTCAAGGCCTGGGGCTCCCATTCCCAGAGATAAGGATTGCAGATGTAGATGCTAGAAGGGCTGAGAACCTTACAGCTTTACCAAACTAAATCCATTGGCTAGAGATGGAGATAATATCTAGCTTGGGCAGTGGGCCCATGGACTCTGAGGACAAAAACTTGTAGAAGTCAGGAGTCGGCCAGGAAAAGGAAGAGGAATTGAGGAAGACAAGATTGACTGATAAGATTGATATAAACTCTGTAACTTTCCCCTTTGATTTGTTATTGTAGGCATCCCCCCATTCCCCCATGTTTCCCTCTAGTGTATATTAGTAAAACACTTTAAAAACACTTAAAAGCTGTTGATATTTTCAAGGAGACAGGGAAAAGAAGGGGCTGGTGTCCTTTCCTTCAGCCTTAGCTATGTTGAAAAACCTAGCACAGAAGGGAGGTAGGAATCAGAGCTTTTTGAGGAGAGAAAAAAGTGGAATTTGGGAGTGGTAGGAGAGATAATCCTAATCAATATACTACTTAGTACAAGGCACTATTTTATTTTAGGTTAAGGAATTATAAAGACCAAAACAAAAACAATCCTGCCTTCAAGCTGACATTCTAATTAGGGCATACAAGATGTAAAAGTGTAAGTACATATAAAATAATGTGAGGAGATATCAAACCATGGCAATCAAGAGGTATCCTCTGAATACTAATAATTCTAAATAGTTAATTTAGATAAATAAAATAATTTTCATAAATGAAAATAGCTAATAATTCTAAAAGATGAAAGTGTTGGATAAAGCATGTCTTAAATGGAATAGAGAATAATCTGTGATTTCATAATACCTGTGTCTATTGTGGAATGTTTTGCTTGTCAGAAGGAAAGAAGAATGTGAAGAATTCAAAGAGAGATGGGAAAAACTTACAAAGTTATGCAGAACAAACAAAACAGAACCAAAAACTCAATATAAACAATGACTACAACTAAATGATGACAAATTTAAATGGCAAAAATATCAGAGTAAAAAATATTGGGAAGCATTGACACTATAAAGCCTACCCTCCCCGCTTTAAACAAACAAAAAACTACACTTTTATAATATTCTGTAGAGTTTGTACATTTTAGAGAATGTGTTGGGGCTTTTTATGATGAATCAATATTTATCAAAAAATGTTATCTCTTTTGAATAATGATATGATATCACATAGATTATAAAACTCTTCCTTAAGTTATTATATTTCTTCCTGTTTAATCTGTTTCTTCTTGTTTTCTCAGTGAAAAATTGCATAGTTTGTGCTAAAATTTTCATAGTTTTCTTATTTTCTATGCACACACACATATACACATACATATACATGGTTTAGTTAGAGTTGATTGTCCTCTGGCTAAAAATGTTTCCTGTTTCTAGCTTTAGAAGTAATGTTAATGCTAATGATAACAGCTAGTATTTACATAGTGCTTTAAAGTTTACAAATACTTTATATATATTTAAATTTATGTTTATTTTAATAATTTAGTGATGTTCATTGAATAATGTTCATAAAACCTAGGTTTTTTTTCAGGGCATAAAAGACTTGATTAAAGGGGCACAACTGGTGCCCTTTCCCTGTCATAAGAATCCTCAGAAAATGAGGACTCCAGAATGAAATATTTTATAAGGCCATCATCCAGTCAAAAACTCATGATCCCCCATTGGCATGTATACATTACTAGACTAACCAGAGTGCGCATTAGCTCAGGAAAAATAACATTCAATCCTACAGCATAGATAAATAAGAGTCGTGCTCTGCACAGTGGAGTACACGTTTTCCCAGGGAAACTCCAGAGTTATACATGGAGAGTCATATACAATGTAAAAAATGTGGCCAGGACTATACATTACTATTATCAGACCAATAGAACTTTTATTATCTTCTAATGACATCATTGGGCAACTTTTTGTCTCTATTGTACCAGTCTTTTTTAAAAATCTCTCTTCTACACCTCTCTCTGTTAGGCATTTATATTCACTCTCTATTTTGTTATTCTCTGATATCATCATCTGGTCCTCAACAGGACTGTGGCTTTTTTTTTTAGGTCTGTCTCGATCATTTCTTTAGTTTATAGCCCAGAGCTTGTACATGCTATCTAGTAAAACACTTGAGTTTTTTTAAAGCTATTTTTATATGTTTTGTCTCTATTTCATCATTTCAATCTAATTTATCTGAGTTATGTTCAGAAAATTCCTTTTAATTTCTACTATCCACTGGTTGCAGAGAATGAGTTACAGAAATATTCACTTAGAAAAACTATGTAAGTTACATTAAAAATATTCCCAATCCTCATTGCCCCTCCCTGTCAAGTGACCCTTGGAGACCTGGCACAGAGGCCCTCCACAGGGTCTTAGGCATCAAATGGTGGCATACCTTGTCCAAGGCCACACACATAAGAATGGATGAAATATTCAAACCCAGGGCCTTTGTTCCAAGTTTAATGCCCTTTATGTAATACCTCTAGAGACACTGGGACAATTCCTTTCGTTTGTTTTTTTTTTTCTTCTTCTCTCTATAATTCCTTAAAAGGTTTGGGAAGCCAAATCAGAACAAGACCAATTTGAAACTACTTCTTCAATAACTAAAAAGAAAAATTGTAACTTCTGTTTGGATGCCTCTTCCAACAATGTAGAGAATAGTAGTTTCTTCATGCCTTCACTAAGATGTCAAGATTGTTTACTGAGTTGCTTTGATTGACCACAAAATAATCATATGGAATCTGGCAGTCTAATAAAGAGTTTCCCTGTCCTTCACAAGGTTTAGTTTTTTAGGATATATCTATTGATGGGCAGTTTTAGTTTAGAAGGGACTTCAAGACCCTCTTCTATGTTGGTTCTTTGAAGAGTTCAGATTCCTCTATCAGGCCAGAGACATTGGAATAGCCTTAATAGAGGTTATGGTCATATAGAAAGGAAATGTCTATTTTCTTGGCAGCTAGATTATAAGCCATAAATTCAGAAGCTGAAAATTCTTCTCCCCATTTGTGTCACAATCATGTAACAAACACCTTTCTGAAGTGGAGAGAAAATGAGAGGGGTATATCCAGGATGCTAGTCATTGGGGACCATGCAATTTAATATGGTAATAATTGAGTTAGAGATTAAAGAACTCCCAAGAACTTACTATTTAGAGTTCCTGGAGTTCTTGGAATAGCTGACATTCCCACAACAAGAAAGTCACTTTCAACATCTTTTAGCCTGTCTCTTTAAAATGAGAGATTTGAGTCTGATTCACAGAGCTTTTGTGAAATCTTCTTAATCAAACATCTGGTAGCAGTGCTACCAAACACTATTCTTTGATGGTTTAGATACATACCAGGGATGCAGAAGTCATTTGGAACCCCTAAGATAGTGTTAATTTTAATAAAAAATATTCATTAATGATTATCAAAGAAAAGTTTTGGGAGAAGCCTATATTTAGGAGGAAAAGAAAAAGCAAATTGAACATTCATGGTAGAAACTAAACTGGAGATCAAAATTCAAAGAAAAGCAAGATGGAGGCACAGACACTTAGATCAAGGACCTAAGTGTTGTATCTGCTGCTGAATGATCCAAAGGAAATTCTTGTGCTACTAGATCTATCAGTGCTTAATTATATATCACTTATAAGTAGGATCTCCTTAAAATGAATTTTTAAAGACAATATGATAACAACTAATGCAGCAAGCAAATGAGCAGAGGATATGAGATTTAGCAACCTGACAAAATCCAGGGGAGAAATTCAGAAACCCTAGCAGTTATGGTGAGTCCTTCAGAGAGAATTTAATTATTATTGAATGTATATGCTTTGCCTCTAACAGGCAGCTAGGCTGGGACCATTGTGAGTTTAAAACCTTAAAACCTCCATTTTAAGGCTTGTATTCAGGCCAGCCATGTTTTCAATACTTTCTGGACTCTGCTCCTAACTCTGAATTTTTTCTACCATGCCACAACAGCCTTCTCACCCTGGAATTTTGCCCCTGTAGTTCTTCAGCCTGGAATGTCCCTTCACCCTTGTGACACCCCCTTCTTTTGAGTAGATAGTTCTCCCCAGATATTCCATTTAAACAGTAAAGGCCCAGGCTAGTGATGCCTCCATTCCTCCCTGGACTTCATTCCTTTATGTTTTGGGCTTCTCTTCTCCACATTCTCCATTTCCTTTTCAGGTTTCTTTTATGTATTATCTTCCTTCTAAAGGATATATATCTTGGTGGGTATATGTATCCCTACATACATATTTGTATGTAGGGATACATATACACACATATATACATATGCAGAAATTATATAGACACATATATGTGACTTGTTTTGTTTTATTATATTTTATTTCATTTTCTGCTGGAGAGGCATCAAATTGGTGCAGTGGATAGAACATCGAACCTAGAGTCAGGAAGATACAAGTTCAAATTTTATTTCAGACATGATTTACTAGCTGGTGACTCTAAACAAGTCACTTAATTTCTATCTGCCTCAGCTTCTAAAATTATAAAATTAAAGAATAATAGTATCTACCTCCCATGGCTATTTTGAGGATTAAGTGAGATAATATTTATAAAGCACTCAGCATAATGTCTCTGGTACATAGTAGGTGCTTAATATTTTTTTTTACCTTTCTTTCCTTGCTGAAAACTAGAAAAGGCTATTCTAAAAATGTAGCATAGGAGGTAAGAATTGAGTTAAAATGAGCTGAAGAGAGAAACAGATCACATTCGATTTAGAGTTTATTAAATGTATGCCAATTTCTGTGCTAGATTCTGAGGGGAAAAAGACAAACATCAAATTGTCCCTGTCCTCAAGGAGCTTATATACTACATATTAGTATGTTACAACATATTAACATACTACTCAAAACTATGATAATAGCTGACATTTTTGTAGCATCTCAATACTTGAAAAAATTCAAAAATGATACATTAGTACATTTTAACCCCATTAAAACTCTGGGAGGAAGGATTATTCCTTATTTGAGAAGGCTTGTATAAGTTAAATGACCTGCTTAGGATCTTTCATCTAGTAAGTTTAGATTCAACCCAAGGCTTTCCAACATTCTATCCTTTATGCCCCTTGAGATAATTATGTCTCAGAGTAAAAGTTAATAGAATAGTTATGTGTCCCAGCTATGCTAATTGTAGCGTTGTGCATTATTAATATTATCACCTCAATTAAGGGAGAACTATTTCCTTCAAAACTGAATTCTGTCCTTGGCACATGGTAGGTGTTCAGTCTATATTTGTTCATTGTTTGATAATTGATTGAAATGGCAGGATGTTCTTCCAACTGGTGATGTCTCTGTAAGCAGAAGCACATAATAGAAAGTGTCTAAATGCCTTAAGTTAAAGGCTATGACTTATACCCCCATGGCTATCCTTGTAGATAACATCCATCAGGAGCGCCAGATGGTCACTTTGGGAAACATTGGCCCTTAGACAAAGGATCCTGGGGTTATTTTGCTATTTACTTCTTGAACTATCCTTTTAAAAATGAAGAGAAAACTCATTTGGAAAGTGATTTACTAGTGAACTGAGCAAATTGGCTTTCTCATTCTTGTCATTAAGGATTTATAGCCACCTGCAGAGTAAAGGAAAAAAAATACCAGACTGGGATTCAAAAAATTCTGACAGGGACAGCTGGGTAGCTCAGTGGATTGAAAGTCAGACCTAGAGATGGGAGGTCCTAGGTTCAAATCCGGCCTCAGACATTTCCCAGCTGTGTGACCCTGGGCAAGTCACTTGACCCCCATTGCCCACCCTTACCACTCTTCCACCTATGAGCCAATACAAAGAGATTAAGGGTTTAAAAAAAATTCTGGCATCTAGTTCTGAGCCCACTCTTAACTAGTTGTTGCGACCTTGAGATTTTTATTTTTATTTTTAGATTTAGATGTTTCTTATTTTTTCTCATGGATTGATAATGTCTATGCTACCTACCTTACAGGTTTGTCGGGGAGTTCAAATAAGATAATGAATGTGCACATATTTTTAAAAGCATAAGGCAGTCTAGAAACTCAGGCCACTATTCTTTTTCAAGTAGGCAATATGAGAAAGTATAGGACCAACTTTAGAGACCAAAAAACTTCAGTTCAGTGCCTACCTTTGTCGTACTCTGTCTGTGTGACCATGAGCAAATTACTTAACCTCTCAATGTTCTAGGAAATTCATCGCCAAGACAAAAAGTACGAAGGAGTTTCAAATATGTATCTATGGAAGGAGTTACCATATTGAGAATTTCCTTTATGGATAGAATCAGAGTACTGGATGAAATATCCCTTTCCACATCAGTCTCATTATTGGGGTATTTGGCTGATAGTGAATTAATCTCTGGGTTTAGCTATTCCAATAGAGTCTGGGAAAAGAAAATCTCTACTTTAAATCTATTTAAAAATAAAACCAACATTTCCCTCAATAGTGAGACTAAACTATTGTTAGAGTTCTAGTGAGCCCCTCCACTAGACTTAACCAAAAATGTCAATTAGAAAAGAGAAATCAGCCACGTCATGGTTTAGGAGCAGAGATTGGTGAACTTGTCCCTGTTTTGAATTTCTTGGGTCTCTAGTCAGCTTTTTTCATATGTTTTGAGTTTAGCCAACTGTATTTTGACTAGTGATTGCCTTCTCAAGTATATAAACTATACATTTTGTAAGAGATGTGGTCATGCACTTTTATTTTGTTTCCATTTAGATAAGTGTGAATTTGTGGGAGACAGCTGCTGGGAGGAAAAAAAAAGACCTTCCAAATTTCAATAAACTTTCTTATTAGATTTTATTTTCCCGTCAACTGTTTGATTTTACCTTTTGCTGAGGGCAAGCAAACTTGAACTTCTCTATGTTCCAGCAGTTCAGTGGTTTCTAAACTTGGCCAGATCTGACCCATCATCTTCTTTTACGTTAGGATTTTTGTTTTGAAAGCAGGACTCTGTCCATCATCTCTTCAGGAGATGTCAGTTACATTAAGAAAGAGAAGGGAGTTGGTTTACTCTTTTGTAATCCCTTTTTATTTAAGTTCATCTATTCATCAAAAGCTTTCACTTCAAATGAGCCCCCTGGGATGAGTCTTATTTTCAGAGGACTGGTGGGGGCAGCAGCTTCTAATTGTTTTCCATATGTACAAAGGATCTACAGAAGAAAATAACACACGTGAGCAAAATCAAGGCCTCTGGGCCCCAAGAAATATGGCTTTCTATATATTAGGCTGTCTAGTTCAGAGAAATGGCCTGATTGAGGAGACAGGGCTGGTGCCATGTGATTGGAACATATGGAAATAAAGAAAGTTAGAAGAAATGGAATTAAGTAGCTTATTTATGTCCACTTCTCCCCGGCCCACAACATAATTATCATTTTACTGAGATCCCTGGGCAATCCTGATGAAGTGTGAGTCGATGTACTCACCAAAGCAAGCACAGAATCAAAGCTTGGATCTCCAATATTCATGGAACATTTGTGAGTCTTTCCAGTTAAAGTGAGTTAGTCCTCAGGGAAATGGGTGAAAAGCTTCAGAACACCTTTCTACTTGTTCTGGTTTTGTTGACACCCAGCAAAGGAAAGTCTCTTCTCAAGCATGTAGAGAGTAGGAACTTGGTTGAAATCCAGTATACAATGTGGTGTTAACTATAAAAATATATAATATCATTTAACTTGTAAAATTTCCTTAAGTTGTCTCATCTGAGGACTTGGATAGGAGCCCTCTAGCAATGTGGTCTTGTTGCTCAGTAAAAGGAATTTTTCAATTGCCATTAGTAATAGACCATAATTAGTTTAGTTTAATTTAATTTTGTTTATTTTTTCTCTGTAGAGGTATGTTTGGTCCTCTTGTTCCACAATGCCAGTTTTATATTCAGATTATGATTGACATTTAACTGTTAGAATCCAGAATTCAAGTTTGGATTGACACACCAATGATCAAGAAAGCAGAAGTTTTCTCAAACATATTAACCTGGGGCTTGCACTTTTGACCAATTCACTTTTGTGTTTAATAAAGTTTCTCATTGGGAGCCTGCCTATTTTGATCAAAAGAGAGATCAAGAAGTTTAGATTGAATGCCCTTTATGTGCTCAGCAGTTAATCTCCACTCATTTTTAGAGCTACAGGGACAGATTTTAACTCCTGTACAAATAAACCACTGGAGTGTTGTTGGGGGATATTTGAAAGCAAGTGTGCTGACCCTCAGAGAAATGGAGAATGATATTTTTAAAGTGGAATGAAACTCATGAAAATCTTTATGGCAGGCTGCTTTAAATCCTTTCAATTTTGTCTCATTAGATTTTAAAAGAAAGGCAGCGATGGAGTGGCATATAAAGAGCTAGCCCCAGAGGGTGGAAGACCAACATTTAAGTCCTACTTCTGTTCCATACAGGCTCTGTGACCCTGAGTAAGTTTACTTAAACTTTCAATGTTCTAGGTAATGCTAGAAGACTATAATTGCAAAGAAAATATCGTTCTACACTGATGGAGGCAGTTTTCTCATCTATGAGTTTTCAATATTAATGAAATCACAATTTCAGGTTCCATCTCCTAAATATTGAACACCATAGAGAAGCAAAGTCATTTGTTTGTTTTGAAGGCTCTACTGTCATGCATTAGTATAATTGAGGATGCAGAAGACATTGGATTAAGATTATAGAGTGGAGTGCCTTAGAATAGAGTACTAGAACACTCAATTTAGAGATTTCCAACATTGTTTGACCTTTAAACAGAATGGAAACACTTGAGTTTAGTACCTAATTAGAACAATTAGTTAAAATTGGAAGCGACTTGAAAATGGTCTGAGGTTAGTTCATACCCTATCCTTCTTTCTTCCCATTTCCTATGTTGTCTCTAATACCGCAAGAACAAATATAAAGTCCTCTGACTGATACTAATGATTTAATGATCTTAACATCCATGATTTCCTCTGAAACTCAGTTTAAGCATTACCTTTTCTAAAATGTTCCCAATCAATTTAGCTGCTAATAATTTTATCTGAAAACCACTTTATTTGGTATACATTCTGTACATATGTCTATGTTTCATATTATCTTTCTCAATAGATGCTCAAGGACTATTTCATTTTTGTCCTTTTATCCTCAGTGCTTAGCATATATCAGGGGCCTAATAAATGCTTATTGAATGTTTGCTTGTCAGTCTTGTCTTAGGTTTATTTTAAATTTCTCCAAGGCAAGAAGTCTTTTACATATGTAACCAAATCTTGAAAATGATTGATTCATGGATTATTGATTTGATCCTTATTCTATCAGGAGCTAATTACTCTCTTAAATAGGAGTCCTATGTAAAAAATACTTTGAATCACTGAGTAGAGAATGAAATGAAATGAGAACAACTTTGGGATTTTTATCTTCTTCACTTTGGGTTGTCAAAGATTACAAAAAAGTAAGATAAAAAATATGGGAGAGACTTTGTGATGGAACTGTGATGTAGCCCAGCAATTCTGAAAAACAATTTGAAACTGACTCCCAAAGATACTAAATTATGCATATTTTTTTACCTAGCAATATCACTATTAGTCTATACTCCAGTTCTGTTCTCAGTAGCCCGAATTTGGAAACGAAGGGGCCATCTTTTTGCAGGGCAATGCTAAGCAAACTATGATATATTAGTACAATGGAATATTATTGTACCATTAGAAATGACAAAATGGACAATTAATTCCTAGTTACAGTCTTCACGTGAGTGATGATGTTGCTATTATTTTTGTTACTCATGTCTCTTTTGTTGGTTTTGTGAACCTGGAAGTACTTTTGCTCATCATATTTCTCCAAATCAATGGTCTAATTTTTTGCTTAAGTTTGACTCTAACACTCACTCTTCACCCAGTATCTCTTCATGGCGCGTATCTTTCTGAGTTCAAATCCAGCCTCAGATACAAACTATATGCCCCTAGACGAGTTCCTTAATCCTATTTGCTTTAGTTCCTCATCTACAAAAAGAGCTGGAGAAAGAAATGGCAAAACACTCCAGTATCTTTATCAAGAAAAACCCACATGGGGTCACAGAGTGTTGGACATGACTGAAAATGACCTGAGATGACCTCTTATTTTCAGAGGTTAAGCTAGCAGACCATAAGCTAAGGCATGACCTTTTCAATGTGAAAGAGTGACAGACTGCTTTTGTTGTCCAAGAACCAGACTAGTAAAATTCAGAGGCTTGGCTACCAGGTGATGAAGATTTTTGGCCATAGCAACTAACAAAATTAAAGAAAAGACAACTATCAATTAGCAGTGAGTTGAGGGAGCACCCACAACAAATGAAATCTGAGATCCCTAAAGTATTATCTTTAAATGCTTTTTTTAAAGGGGGCAACTGGGTGGCTCAGTGGATTGAGAGCCAGGCCTAGAGATGAGTGGTTCTAGGTTCAAATCTGATGACAGACTTTTCCTATCTGTTTGACCTGGGCAAGTCACTTAACCCCCATTGCCTAATCCCTACCAGTCTTCTGCCTTGGAACCAGTACACATATTGATTCCAAGATGGAAGTTAATGGCTTTATAAAAGTAAAAAAAAAGTAATCATAATGTTCTGTGAGAACCAAAATGATTTCATCATTGCAAGTCATTCAAGTCTTGCCTCTGCCATATTTTGTGGACTATGGGCAAGTCACATAACTCTCAATACCTTCAAGCAACTTTCCTTTTTACTAAATTAATTTTAAAAAATGAACGAAGATTATTTTCTCCCTTTCTCACTCTATTTGCCATTAAATACAGGAAAAGAAAAGAAAACAAGAACCCTATAACAAACATGCAATCAAAACAAATTTCTATATTGTCTCCATCTAAAACATATAGATCACATTCTATACCCTAAGTCTATCAAATCTCTTTCAGGAAGTTGATAGTATGTTTCATTATTTCTTGATTAGTTATGGCATTGAACAGAGCTTATATGCCTTTTAAAACTGTATGTTTTTACGGTAACATTATTATTGTATAAATTATTCTTCTAGTGCTGCTCATTTCTCTCTGTATCAGTTCATGTAAGTTATCCTGGTTTCCTCTGCAGGAGGAAATACCAATTTATGGGTATTCCCTTAGATTCTTTTTCTTTGCTCTTACAAAAAAAATTTGCCCCAAACAACTTTCTAAGACTGCAAGTTATATATGAGTTGCCAAATCTGTGTCAATGGAAGGGACGCTCATAGTTGATATTCCTCAAAGTGGTAAATATTACAGCTCTGAACCAAAAAGAAGTGAACTGAAGTTTGCATAGTACTTGGAAGGACAATAGCAAGGATTTATTGATTGAAATAATTAACCCTGAAAACCCAGGTTTAATCCACACTGATCTTCTCATCTATAGGAGGAAAATAGCCTCATTTAATCACTCATTTGGGAGGCTACATTTTGGACTTGTATGGCGATACTCATATTGGAGGTTGGGAAGTGGGGAAGGTTGGGAATCTTTTTTCTTTAAGAGTACTGAATGCCACTGACTAGTTGCAGGCTCACGAATGGCATATATTGTAAATATGTACAAATCTAGGTTTGTTCCTATCACATCCAGGACTTGGGAACAGCTTACTTACATGCATTTAAAGAAGGCAGGGGTGGAAGTTTATCTGCTGCACCTGTTACAAAAAGTTGTGAAGACAAGTAAGATGCTGGAATGGTCCCTTATATCAAACACTCTGGCATTTCAAGAATGGCCGCATAGGCCAGCCAGACTCCAGAGTCCTTGATTCCTCACAGTCTTATCATGGCTTGCATAGAGCGTGTGGTACAGGACATTAAAAAAATGGTAGAAGGGACCTGTTGACTTGCATTAGAATTAGGTTTTAGCAGAGGGAGAGGTGGGCAGGAAATAACTCTTCAGTTTTCTAGCCTAATAGGCACAATATGTTTGCTAAATTTCTTCAGAAGATATTGTTGCATATTCAAAATATTATTCTGCAGGCTTCTATTCTCGAATTCATGCTTCTGAAACTCAATCCATTCATTTGTTCAGCAGTTATTAAGGGGTCCATTGTGTGCAGAAGGACCCTGTTATTTTGTTTTTAATAAAATCTTTAAAAAGCCAAAAAAAAAAAAACCTTTAAACCCTTACCTTCTGCCTTGGAGTCAATACTAAGAATTGGTTCCAAGACATAAGAGTGGTAAAGGGGGTGAAGTGACTTACCCAGGCTCACATGGAATGACTAGCTGGGAAGTGTCTGAGATGAGATTTGAAGCCCTGATCTTTCATCTACAGGGATGGATCTCTATCCATGGAGCAACCTACCTGCCCCTAATAGTATATTTAGAAAAACAAAGCAAAACCAAAAACAAAACAACCCTTACCTTCATTCTTAGAAACAGAACTGTGTATTGATTCCAAGGCAAAATAGTAGTTAGGGCTAGGCAAAAAGGTTAAGTGATTTGCCCAGGGTCACCCAGCTAGGAAGTATCTGAGGCAAACTTTGAACCCAGAACCTCCTGTTTCTGGGTCTGGCTCTCAATTCACTGAGCTATCTAGCTGTTCCCAATGGTATATATTTAAAAAGACATTTACTATCTAGGATTTTTCACAAGACCTCTACTATCCTAACCTAGAATTCAGTGTCTTTGCAATTATCCATCACAATAGCATACTGGAATATGTTGGGTAGAAAAGAATTGCTAAGTGAGACTCATTCATTATATATACAATTTTGGATATAAGAGGCAGTTAGGTGGCTCAGTGGATAGGGTGGTGGAGTCAGAAAAACCTGAGTTCAAATTTAGCTTCAGATATTTGCTTAGCTATGTGACTCCAGGCGAGTAATTTAACCTCTGTCTGTCTCAGTTTCTTCAAATGTAAAATGAGGATAATAGTACCTACCTCCCAGGGTTGTTGTAAGGATAAAATGAGATAATATTTGTAAGGTGTTTAGCACAGTGTTTGGCACACAGTAGGTGCCTAATAAATGCTTATTTCTATTCCTTTCCCTCACTTTAGTCTGACCTTTTAATTTTAAGCCAATAGCTATAATTATGCAAACTACAATAACAACTTGCCTTTCTAACTCAATTATATATATGCTCAAAAATGTATTCATGTTCTAACCAGCTCCCTAAAAACTTAAAAGTCTGCTTTTTGACTTTTGAGAAGTCTTTTAGAACAGTGTTCATGAGGGCATGGCTTTAGAACTGAAATCTGCCTTAAATGTCTTCTGGTCATACTCTCATTTTTATGAATGTTGAAACCAAAACCCAGAACTATTAAATGACTCGTGATATATTAGTACAATGGAATATTATTATGCTATTAGAAATGACAAAATGGACAGTTAATTCCTAGTTACAGTCTTCACACAAATCTTAAGTGTCAGAGCCAGAATTTGAACTCAGATCCTCTAATTCTGAATGCAAAAACTCTTCTGATTCACACTTAAAAGTTTATAGCAGGTCAGTTTCCTAATTTAATAACAGATAATAAGGTTTGGTTCAGTTTGCCTCATCTTCTTCCATGTATAGTTTAGGTTGAGTGGAAAATTACCAAAGTTATTAAATTATTCAAATAAATTCCCACTCATCAGAGAAAGAATCAATTTTGTGGTGTCTTGAGCTCATTTTTTCTATCCAATTTTTTTTTTGTGGCTAAAAATTAAGGGGGCAAAGCTGCTATTTTGCACTACCCAGAATTTCCTTTTTTTTTTTAACAACAGGACACCCAAACAAATAAATTTTGCATATTTCCTTGTAAGACTTGCTGTTGATTCCTTTTTTTTTTAGTGGAATAGATGTCCCCCAACACAAGGAACTGTTGCATTTTTGGCTTTGCTTTTTCATTGCTTAGCACAGTTTCTTGTACATAGTAGACATTTAATAGATGACTATTGGATTGAATTTAATGTCTAAAGGTCTCTGCTTACCTTCTCTGAACCTTACAAATCTTTTTATTGGAAGGTAATTCCTAAAGTGATAGACTATACTAGAAAAAACATGCCGAAAGGCTTGAAAAATATATTGGAACACAGAGTTAGAGCTGAAAGCATCATTATGGGTCATCCACTTCAACTTTCTCATTTTCAAGATTAGGAACCTAAATCCTAAAGAAGTTGAGTGACTTGCCCAAAGTTCCATAAGCAGCAAATGATCAAGGCAAGATTTGAATACAGGTCCTTAGATGACATGTTTCTGTGAAGAGCCAATAGCTATTGGTTTGTGATCAGCACCCTTACTTAAACAGGGAAATAATGCTAGTTCTGGCTAAGATCTAAAGTCATAGCCTGAATGACAGCAATGAACCAGTTTGATTTCTAAACCACAAAATATTCTCTCCCTACAGAAAGGGAATAAAAGTACACAGAATTCTGTGGTTTGGTCTTCTTCAATTTAGATAAGCAGCCAAAAATTCAGATGCCAATTCAAAATTAATCTCCGGTTTTTCTTGCCAAAAGATCAAACTAGAAATCTCCTAAGAATAGGTTTTCTTACATTTCCTGTCCAGTGCTTCTTGGTTTGGGTCTGAAACAGAGGTACCAAAATACTGTAAAAAGATGCCGACTCAAACAAAACTGAAATTTATAGTAGTACCTGTAATTATCCCCACCCTGCCAATAGTATGACTTTATAAAAAAACTTAGTATTAAAATCTATTCTTAATGATTTACTTTTAATGTATTCATATTCTAAGCCAGGGTTTTTATCAGAGTTGTAACTAGGGCTAGAAAATCAGAGCTTTGTATCAGGGTGTGAAATTCAGAGGGTGTTAAGTTCTGAGAGTACTTATGCATTTACTGGACTTGTTTTCTCAGTGGCAACGGCAATTTTTTCCAAAGGGCATATCTAAACTCCTTTTAGAAGTTTAGAAATCTTTTGGTTTTACAAAGCATAAGTCTTCCTAATTCATTTCCCTAGCTCCTCCTCCTTGCCCCAGGTATAAAAATTTCTAGCTGTATCTCTAGTTTTTATGTTATACTCTGGTTATAACTCTGGTTTTATCACCCAGATGAGACTTTTCACAATCCTTCCACTTGCCTCGTGTAGAAATTGCTAGGCATAGCTCTGGTTTTTATGTATCATTTAAAAACTTTCCACCAGTTAATTTCAATTCAAACAAAATATTTATGATGGAATAAATATTCCTCCTGGTAGCTAGGTTTTTAGTAATCTTCCATTTCCTATAGAATCACTCAGTCTTCAAATAGAATGCATCTCTTTGAATTACTTTCCTGCTACATTTATTTCATGTTGCTTTTGTGGTATAATTTTTGCCTTTAAATAGTACAGTATTAAGAAACGTTGAAAATGCTTTTTGACCGCATCATACCTATGGCTATTCTGGCTTAGAACATAATGTGGCTATGCAGCTCTTTCATAGTCTGGTATTGTGGAACCAGATTTAGAATGAAATTGCTCTCTTAACCATAACCCTAAATGACTTGAGTTCTATGTTAGTGTTTTTCTCCCTTTATTCTATTTTGAGAATTAGTCTATTGTACTTTGTCTTAGGGTTATGTTTTACTTTTAGGGAGATATTTGAAAAAATCCCCCCTTAGAGGAAACATTTCCTGCATTCTGATCTAAGAGTTGTAAGTAGGCTGGGATGACTAGAGCTTTGCACTAAGAAATTTTTTCCCCTGAAATGAGCCTCAGGCCTAGAATCCTCTTACTTCACAAAGAGCTATATTATACAGTTAACACCTCTTTTCACCTGCACCAGTCAGCTACAGTCTCTCCCCTCGTATATCCAGTCATTTGCCAAATCTTGTCATCTCTTCTTTTCAATGTCTCCCATATTGGATTCCATCTCTCTACCCATAAGGACATCACCTTAGTTCATGCCCTTGTTACATTTTTCCATAATTGTTATAAGTCTCTTAATTGGTCTTACTGTCTCAAGTCTCTCTTCACTTCAGTCCATTCTCCACATAGCAGCCAAAATGATTTTTAAGATCTTTTGTTCTACTCTACAAATTCCAATGGCTCTCTTTTGCCTCTAGATAAAATATAAACTCTATTTACCTGTGAAAACTCTTTATGACTGGTCTCCAACTTATCTTTCCAACCTCACTGGACATTATTTCCTTCCCAACACTCTTCAATCTAGCCAAATTGATTTTCACTCTATATTCCATATAAGATAGTCTATTTTTTCTCTCTGTATCTTTTCTTTTGGCAGTCCTCTGTGCCTGAATTCGCCATGCTTCTTCTCCTCTGTTTTCTAGAATCCCATTCTTCCTTCAAGATTATCTTGGACACCACCTTCTTCATGAAACCTTTTCTGAACCCCACAACTAATAGTGCTCTCTCTCCTAAATTACCATGTCTTTAACTCTTATAGTTATTCCTTTAACTATAATACATATATCCATAACATATTACTATGTGTATATAAACATATACACATTTATGCATGCTGTCCTTATGTATTCATGTATTATCTCCCCTATTAGGGTATAAGTTCCTTGTGAATAATAATTGCTTAACTTTCTGTATTTGTATCCTCAAGACCAATACAATATTGATTCAATGTGACTACTTGATACATATTTTTAAAATTAATTCCAGAATCAACCTTTGTCATAGACCATAAGTTCAAAGGTCCAGAGCTAGAAGAGACCTCAGAAATGATATAATTCAATCTCATCATTTATAGATTAAAAACAATAAAAAAATTAAAGGAAATTAAGTGATTTGTTCAAGGCCACACAGGTAGCATCAGGAATAAGTTTTCACATCCATTCTTTTGACTCTAGAGTGAATATTCTTTTCCTTTGTTGCTTTGTCTTGACAACAAAAGGAAACCTTGATTTAGCTATTGGATTTTGAGTTCCAGGAAACTAGGATAAGGCGAATTCCTACTAGAAGCTGAATATATCTAGAATGCCAGTTTTTTTGGGAATAGGACTGAAGCTAGTTTGAATAAAGAATAGCATATGTGGGGAGAGTCATGCATGTAGTGGTAGACATGTTACTTAAATCTCTCTTTCTAGTTCTGGAATTCTGGGGACTTGTTAAAGAGGAAGAGATTCCGTGGTAGGATTTTATGGTGGTCAGCCACTAATGCTATTTGTTGCCTGCCCAGGACATTTTCTTATGAAAGATATATATTGGAATATGAGTAATGGGTAAATCATTCAAATAGGCTACCCTAGCTAAATTGTAGTGGAGCCTTGTCTCAAATTTAAATGATGCTACAAATCAGTCAAAACCAGTTTGAGAAAATTGTGATGCCCACCTTTAAAAATGGAACATATAGAATTACATAAGTGCCCCAGTGATATTACTGTATTTCAAAATGAAACATTTTATTACATACTGTAATACTGTCCTACCAGCATTTTCCAAGTCACCCTAAAACAATTTTTGTTGTTTTGCCACATAATTTACTGAGTGATTTCTCAGTGTTGATGTTTAAATAAAAACATAGGGTGTTTGTTAATCTGTAGGACAGATGCTATCAATATTAGCCAGTAGCTATTTGAAAGTATCCCGTGTAGTGCGTGCTGGATTTCACTTGCGGTAGGCTTTAACAGTTTTTCTATGAAATACTGTAGTGTTTTCAAATAATCCTTTTTTTTCCCAGAGAGGTGGGCTGGATGGTTTGGTAGTTCTAGAGTTCTGTCAATTCTAACTTTTCCTTATGAATATTGGAAATGAAAATGAGTGTTTCATTAGGCAGACAATGTTTCTGGCTTGGGAGTAACACTACTGATGGCAAAAGAAATGCATAGGTATCTGATTCTATTTGTCACTGAGAATTCAAAGTTAGGAAACAGTGAAAGAGAACCCTGATGTGTGAGCTCAGTTAATGGGGGTAGGTTTAATGATAATTGGGCACTCACTTGAAGAAAGTAAGCAAGAACATTAAAAATATCCAGCCCCATAAAAAGTGCTATGGGCGCTTCAAAATCTCTGGCCTCAACAAGCTTGCAATTTATCTCTAATATATTTCACACATATCCCTTTCTTTGAACTCAGAGAGTACTTTCTTTTATCCCTTCATCATCTCTTGCCAGGAATATTAGAATAGTCTCTGAATTGTATGCCCTGCTCCAACTCTTTCTCAATCTCAGTTCATCCCTCACAGTTACCTTTCTAAAGAGCAAGTCTGACCATATCATTATTCTGCTCCAATCAAATGAGATAATATTTTTAGTGCTTACTACAATTCCTGGCACATTTGTTGCTATTCAGTAGTTTCAATTGTGTCTTATTCTTTGTCATTCAATTTGGAATTTTCTTGCCAAAGTTACTGGAGTGGTTTGCCATTTCCTTCTCCAGTTCATTTTACAGATGTGGAAACTGAGGCAAACAGGGTTAAGTGACTTGTCCAGGGTCACACAGTAAGAGTCTAAAATCTGAATTTGAACTCAAGTCTTCCTGACAGCTAGCACTTCATCCATTGCACTATGTAGCTGTCCCTATATAGTAGGTTTTTAATAATCACTTCCTTTCTTTTCTCTAGACTTTTTTTAGTTTCATTATTGGCAAGCAAGTCTCTTCTTTCTGGGCCTTAATGTTTTGATTGATTTCTAAGGTTTCTTCCTTCTCTAAATCCTTTGATATAGAACAATAGAGTACGGGTCAGGGTCTAGATCCTCCATCTGATTTTTTTTATACCCTTACCTTCTGTCTGAGAATAAATACTATATATTGGTTCGAGAGCAAAAGAGCAGTGAAGGCTAAGCAATGGAGGTTAAGCTACTTCTCCAGGGTCACATAGCTAGGAAATGTCTGAGGTCCAATTTGAACCCAGGACCTCCCATCTCTAGACCTGACTCTCAATTCACTGAGCTATCTACTTTCTTCTGAGATAAGTATCTGAGCCAGAATTTGAATCCGTTTTTTTCTTTTTAACCTTAACTTTTTAGAATCCATAATAACTATCATTTACAAGGCAGAAGAGAGATAAAGGTTAAGCAGTTGAAGTTAAGTGTCCTGCCCAAGGTCACACAGCTAGGAAGTATCTGAGGCCAGATTTGAACCCATGAACTCCCTTCTTCAAGTCTGGCTCTGTATCCACTGAGTTATCTGGCTCACCACCTGTATCTAATTCTAACTGTTATGTGAGTATATGCAATTTACAGAATCTTAGATTTAGAAGGGACCATCAAAGTCTCTTAAGAACGGAACTAGTATCCCTCTTCTAGGGCAACAAAAGGAAAAGGTTTAAAAAGCAAAAAGAAATCAAGCTTTTTGTTTGTTTGTTTTTCAGAGGCACCATGAGCTGCAATAAGTTTTCACCCAAAATGTTTTTGATAATCCAGCAGACTTTCTGAAGGGTTAAATCATTTTTTGTCCTGTTCACAATTATAATAAATGCAAAACTCTGGACCTGTGGATCTGTGATTTTACAGCATAGCAAACTCCTGCTTGAGAAAAGTCCCTTTCAGATCAACAACTTCTCTAGAGCTTCCCAGATAATTTATGTCTCAGGTAGCATTTGAATCCAGGTCTTCCTGCATCCAAGGCTTATTCCTTATCCAATGTGCCATACTGCCTATCAGAATTGTGTATTCTATAATATACAAACTAAAGAATCATACAGATCTGTTGGAAGATCTCTAGGATGACTAGAAAGCACTATCTCAGCTCATTATACTTAGGGATAACTTTAATTATTAGAATATTTTGTCTTGCATTATGCTTAAATTCGTATCTTTGCAACTTCTACCCGTTACTTATAGTTCCACCTTTTGAGAATAAGCTAAACAGGTCTAATCCATGTTCCATAGGACAACTCTTCAGTTGCCAGCAGATAGCTGTTTTCTTGTTCCCCTATTTTTTTCTGGGCTAAACATTCCAATTTCCTTTAATTATTTCTCATATAGTGTGACCCCTAGACTATTTTCCATCCTGGTTGTCCTTCTTCAGACACTCTCCCCATGTCAATGCCCTTCCTAAAATATGGCACCCGAACTCCAGGTGTGGTCTGATTAATGTAGATACCATTGAATGATGACTCCCCCTTACCCCAGTTCTAGATACTCCCTCTAGTCTAATGCAACCTAGGGTTTAATTAGCTTTGGAGCACTGCCATATCACATTATCTACTCCTACAGAGTTTATTGTCCATTAAAAAAATATCTAAATCTCTTTTCAGATGAAGGGCTGCCTAATCATTTAGCCTTCCCTGGCCAAATAGGAATAATTATACTTGTAATCTATGCCTCATAGGGATATTGCAAAGATTAAATAAGATAAAGCACTATATAAATGTCACTTATAGTGATCCTATTAAATTATCATATGAATTTGTAGAAAACAATGTCTCTAAAGGGCTTCTAAGGATAAATCTATCTTTACTTGTTTAAAATATCTAAATAACAGTAATGTATGTGTATTTACACGTACAGAGAGAGTTTTGGCTCTCCTTACTTTTCTAACTTTAAATCTTTCCTTAATAATCTAGGACTCCTTGAAGTAGAAAAAAGACAGCGTTTATATTTGGGCTTTGTGACTGAGTCTGTGTCTACAATATTTCATGCCCACACATAGGATCAGGAAAAAAAGATAGGTGTTTGACTAATTCAGGAGGTCTCATTTTTCTATTGAGAAAGGAAAGGAAGGTATGTCTGTTACTTCCTCTTATCTAATATCCATATCTGTGAAGTTTTGCTCATAGGTTTTCTTTTCTTTAAATTCTTATATTCTACCTTAGAATAGATACTAAGTATCAGTTCCAAAGCAGAAGAGTGGCTAGGCAATTGAGGATGAATGACTTGCCCAGGGTCACACAGCTAGGAAGTGGGAATGATCATATTTGAACCTAGGACCTCTTATCTTCAGGCCATTGAGCCACCCAGCTGCCCCTGTGTCTACAGTATTTCAAGCTCAACGACAAATACAGGAAAAGAAACTTGCTGTTTGACTGACTCAAAAGGTCTCATCCTTCTATTGAGGAAGGGAAGGAAGGTTGTGTCTGTTATTTACTCTTATCTTTTACCCATATCTGTGAAGTTATGCTCACAAACTGTTGAGGAGTTTGTGCTTTATAAGTCAGAAAAATGAAAGGTTTACTTTAGATGCATTTTCCAATCAAAAGTCTGAACAAAAACAGTATGTCCTAAGATCTGGAGACATAAATACAAAAGTGAAACTGTCTTCCCTGCCTTCAAAGAGCTTATATTTGAATGGAGAGGAAAGTATTCAAAGAGGAGCTAGAGTTGGAAAGGGCAAAAGGGATAGAAGGCAAGTGGCATGGTTTCTAAATGGTTGGGAAATGCTGTGGTGATACAGTTTTGAATAAGTGTAAGGGGAAAAAGGGGGTTTTGGTTGAATATTAAAAGGTTAGGTCACCAGGGAACTGAATAATTATCAATCCCCAAAATTATTTTAGTGATTTATTTACAAAATATAGGAGAGAATGGAAATAGGGAGATGAGAAGAGGGTAGAGTAAGAGATTGCATTCAAGTCTGGGCTTTACTCTGGCAGGGCTCCAGAGGCCAGCCAGAGCCTAAAAGTCAATTAACAAGGGGTTTGGTCACAAAGGCTTCTCCCAATCAAGGGAGCCTCCCGGAGGCTAGTACCTCCTGGGAGATTAAAGGAGTCAGCCTTCTTCACTCACCATGTGTAGTTCTAAGAGAGAGATTTAGGAGCAGTCTCACCAAGGTCTCAGGGTCCCAGGTCCAGAGCTCTTCCACATCCAAGCAAGAACCAGAAGAGAGCCTGGCTCACTCAACTCTCTCTTTTTAAAGGGGTCTCTTTTGCATCACTTCCTGTGCCTTCCTCTTAGTTTGCATGCCCAATCACAACAGAAGCTTTTCTTAGGATTGCCCAGGAGGTAGTCAGTAAATTCTGATTTGTCACTCTAGCACACATGGGTTACAGACCACCAAACTTGTGAGTTAAGTGGAGATGTTTTCACCTTTTGTGATTAAATCTAAAGATGGGCAGGGTAGATTTAATCTCATTATGACACAAGATAATGTGAAATTTTATCTATCTGATTCCAGGCTCCCAGAAGACTCTAGTAGGAAGAAGACAGAGTATAGGTTGCATGGTTTGGAGGCCAGTGTCTTGATAGTTTAGCTTTAATACTAGAATAAAATGAGACACTCATAAGTTAAGAAGAAACTTAGCCATAGTCAGATATTCAACAAAAATAAGGCACCATGAACATCAAAAGTTAATTGAAACTCCCTTGCTATCATTATTCATTCCTAAGTCTAGTCTTGGAACCCCTTGGCATTCCTCTTGACTGCTTTGAGCTCAGGTGATGAGGAAGTGCTTGTCAACAGTGTGAACCCTTAGTCCCCAGGGGAACAACCCACCCCAAACCCCAAAACAAAACAAAAAAGCACAACTTAACTGGCTTTGGAGGAGGGGATTTGGATATTGTTCCTACCATAAACTGTCTAGAAAGCAGTTAGGAACTGGTTTTTGGCAAGATAAAATTAGTCACCTACAAGCCTATGCCCTCCCAAGAGTAAGAATCAGTTCTGGTGTAGGGCTAAAGAGGGCCATAGTGTACTTCGGTAGAAGGGTTTTAGAATTAGTGGAGTATTATCCCTGAAGTTTCTTGGACTAGAAGGCAGCTCATTTTGAATTCCACACTGAAAATATGTGGGTTCTGCAAATGGTGCGGTCAATCACAAGAACATGTATCATTGGTTTAGAAGTGAAATTATAATTTTAAAAGTTATGCTGTTATTATAATGAGCCAAATTGGATTTTATTTGAACTCAATTATTCAGTTATTTAAAACTTGCTTCCCTTGATTCCTGTTATAAAATTGATATTAGTTCAAGGAAATCAATTGTAATGATTTCATTTTTTTTAAAACCTTTACCTTCCATCCTGGAGTCAATACTGTGTATTGGCTCCAAGGCAGAAGAGTGGTAAGGGTAGGCAATGGGGGTCAAGTGACTTGCCCAGGGTCACACAGCTGGGAAGTGTCTGAGGTCAGATTTGAACTTAGGACCTCCCATCTCTAGGCCTGACTCTCAATCCACTGAGCTACCCAGCTGCCCCCTGTAATGATTTCATTTTCAATGCATTTATTGACTTTTCTTCCTCTTTAACAGTGCAATATGGTAAGAAGAACACTAGGTTTAACAGTTGGAAAGCTTGATATTCAAGTTCCCATTCTGACATTAGTTTTATAAATATGAATGATTTTATTTTAAATTTATTTTTAAAAAGCCATTACCTTCTTTCTTAGAATTGATAAGTATTGATTCTAAGGCAGAAGAGCAGTAAGGGCTAAGCTGGTAAGTGTCAGAGTCCTGTTAAGGGAGAAACCAGGGAAAGGTGCCTTTAACAGTAAACAGGTGGGTGTGTGGGAGACAGGAATGACAGGAAGGGGCCCAACAAGTAGGGAGACTGGATTATAATGGTTGTTTGGATGTCTGTAACAGAAATGGCTGTTGGCCTCCAACTGCCACCCAGTATCAACAAGACAGAACCTATGCAAGCTGTTAAGTAAAGGCAAGAGTTTAACAACACCTTTTAATCAGGGACAAAACGAGGTAAAGGATGGGAATTGGGATTTCTACACTTACAAGCTAAGGGCAAACCACAGGGCCAGGAAGGACTTGACTACACTAAACTAAGGCCTAAGCATAACAGGGCCAGGGAAAAGCAGGACAGGAGTGAGTATCCTCACAACAGTAGTGTTCAGCCTCACTGCAGTGATGTTTCTGCTCCTCCGGGATCACCAGATGCACTCTTCCAGACGGGTAGATTCTGGGAGCTGACCCAGCCCAAAGTTGACTTGCAACTCAGGTTGGAATTAGTAGTCTCTACCAAAATCTCCCACAAGTAGGTGATGGCCTTTCCACAGGATCACTGGTAAATCTGGTGTCTCCTAGTTGTCAGTTGCTGTTTGCCCCAATCACCATGGAGTCTCTCTCAGTGAGCAAGAAACATATTTCCTGCTTCTTCATTCCATCTTGGAATCCTCCAGCCCTTCCTGCTAGGTCCAACACTAATACTAAATCAATAGCTAAATAATCCTCACAACAGGCCAGATTTGAATCCAGATCCTCCTGACTCCAGGACCAGAACTATTGCTTTTACCTCACTGCCCATGAATGACTTTTACCACTTATATTCCTGAAGTCTCAGTTACCTCATTCATAAATGTGATAATAATATCTGTATTACTTACCTCACAGAGTTGTTGTAAAGATTCAATGAGATATGAGAAGCAGTGAAGTATAATGAAAAGAATATTGGACCTGGAGTTGGATGATATGGGTTCAGGTCTCAGTTCCTTTTCTTACCAGCTACATGGATTTGGATAGATCCTTTCCAGCTCTTAAGTGCATGATCCTCTGTCATAGGTTTGATAAAGTATAAGGCACTATATAACTCTCAGTTATTACTGCTCAGCATGAAAATTGAAGTGTTGCTCATAACTCCTATCCCCTGATAGAATGTAAACTTTTTTAATTTAAATTTTTTAAAATTTAATTAATTAATTTAGAATATTTTTCCATGGTTACATGATTTATGTTCTTTCCCTCCCTTCCTTCCACCCCCTCCCATAGTCAACAAGCAATTTCACTAGGTTTTACATGTGTTATTGATCAAGATCTATTTCCATATTATTGATATTTGCACTAAGGTGATCGTTTAGAGTCTACATCCCCAATCATATCCTCATCGACTCATGTGATCAAGCAATTGTTTTTCTTCTGTGTTTACATTCCCACAGTTCTCTCTCTGGATATGAATAGCATTCTTTCTCATAAGTCCCTCAGAAATGTCTTGGATCATTGCATTGCTGCTAGAAGAGAAGTCCATTACATTCGATTGTGCCACAGTGTATCCGTCTCTGTGTATAATGTGCTCCTGGTTCTACTCCTTTCACACTGCATCAATTCCTGGAGGTCATTCCAGTTCACATGGAATTCCTCCAGTTCATTATTCCTTTCAACACAATGGTATTCAATCACCATCAGATACCACAATTTGTTCAGCCATTCCCTAATTGAAGGACATACCCTCATTTTCCAAATTTTTACCACCACAAAGAGCACAACTATAAACATTTTTGTACAAGTCTTTTTCCCTATTATCTCTTTGGGGGTATAAACCCAGCAATGGTATGGCTAGATCAAAGGGCAGTCTTTTAAAGCCCTTTGGGCATGGAATGTAAACTTCTTAAGAGGAGATACTGTCTTGTTACATAGTAATTACATTCATTCATTCATTCACTAACTCACTCATCCTTTGTATTGTATCCTATAAGAATTTAATCACAAAAGATAGATCCTATATTCTCAAGCTAGAAAGGAACTCAAAGTTCATCTGAAAAACCTCACACATCTTTGCTCCCAGTGTCACAATTAAGGAAACAGAATCAGAGGAGGAAAATTATTTTTGCCAAGGTACTGATCATGGTAAGTAGCAGAATTAGTATGTAAATCCACATGAACTATTTCCAAATGACTTTTACCATTACAAAATGCTAAGAAAGAGGTAGCTAGTAAAGCTTCAATTAAAAATATTTGCAAGATTATATTCTTTATTGATCATTTACAAATTAATACTGTACATGCTATATAATGTTACGCTCCTTTCATTGGAATCTTCCCAGGGTGAAAGTTTTTCCTGTAGTGGTAATTTAGGCCCATTTGGAGGTACACTAAGGTCCCAGTTAGCAAATTATAGTTGGTGTGCAGTTAATGATATCCTAGTATCTTAAAGGAGTTAATGTGCTTCCCAAAGTGCCTAATTCATTCCCAAACAGTAACATATACTCGGGGAAAATCTGACTAAGTACTATTTACACTGTGACATTATAGATGTATAATTATCTTTGTACCCAAAATTCTCAGGAGCCAGAAAATGGTGCACAATGGATACATTTGGGTTTTGCAATTTGTAACTTGCTTGTTTAGTTCCATGCATGATGAAATGCCTTTTTTCTTGCTTTTGGTAAAATTATCTGCTATTTTATGTGTGTACTAAACTGCTGGGAGATATGATAAAGATTTGGATGGTTATTTTTCTGAAGGACAGGGGCCAACTTACAAATAACTCACCAGCTAGAGTGAAGAATGTTTTATAGTCAGCCACCATTACCTACTACATTCCAAAGACATGACATGTTTTCTAGTTGGAGGTCAACAATAGGACTGAGGTCACTAGAACTAGGACTTGGTGGGAGGAAGAAGATAGGGAGCCAGTTTTGAAATAAAATAGTTTTGTCTGAGCTCTATGGAGACACATATAGAGAAGCCAGACTCTGAGGCAAAGCCTTTTAGACATATATTTCTAAGTCATGTTGAAACTAGATAGAGGAGCAGGCAATGAACAAAAATTAAGGTAAGAAATAAGCTAATCTATGTTTAGAGAATACTGTGAAGAGAAGGGAAGAGAAAGAGTTTGCCAACTCTAGAAGAAAATTCTCCAAATCACAAATAAAAGAAAGGCAAGTAAAAACAGTTCTGTAGTTCTATCTCATATCCAACAGATTGGTGAAATGGGAAAAAATATCATATCATAATAAAAATTGTTGGAGGAATTGTGGGGAAACAGGCATATCAATACATGAGTTGATGAGTTGTGAACTGGCATAACTATTCTGTAAAACATTTATATTATATTCCAATGCACTTAAATGTGCACATGATTTTGACACAATGATATCACTAGGAGGCATAAACTTTAGAGGTAAATGGCAGAAGAGAATGGCAAAAAGGTACAAAAATGTTTATAGTCAAGAACTAGAAACAAAATAGGTATTTATCAATTTTGGAATTGATATTCAGTTTGGAATAACTGAAAAATAACTGAAATATAACTGAAAAAATTATTTTATATAAATATAATGAAATCCTTTTGAGCCATAAGAAAAAATGCAATATGGCAGACTCATAGAAAACCAAGAAAGACTTTCATGGACTGATAAAATGAAAGAAGCAGAATCAGCAGAATCATTTACTCAATGAACAAAATGATGTAGAAGAAAACAACTTTTCAGGCTTTTGGTCAAAGAACTTTGGAGTTTGGCTGAAGGAGTTGCTACAGGTTTTCTAGTTTGTTCCCCACCCTCTAATACCAATATACAATGTCCAGACTTCTTTGTTGTACTGTATGTAACGCACATACTGTCTGAATGACCATAATGCAGAATATTAAATTGAGAACAAGAAGAGAACTTCAAGACTATTAACATAACCCTCCTCTTTTTTTAATGAGGCCCAGATATATTTCTTGTCATATAAATCAAAATGGTTTGATAGACTGTAACTGTCAGTTCCCCTTTTTCTAAACCTCACATTATATATTACAGTGCTGCTCATAAGATGGCAAATTACCATGTAATAATAAGAGAAGATAATTTTGTGTTATGAATGAATATGTAGTATTTTGGAGTATCCAGAAGTCATCTTTTCCACATTTTCATTTGAATGCTTGAATATGTAGCCAAATAGGCCTTTGATCCTTTCATAAGTAATAAACTTTAATTATAGTGTCTTGCCTTTGCAAGTATATTGAAAGGTAAGGTAGGTAAACTAAATATTTCACTATCTTTTTGCAGGATAATGTATCTTTTCCTATAAAAAGGATACTATATAATTTGAAAGATCTATAATTTCATTGGCATAAGCCCTTCCAAAGTAGGAACTATGAAGGCGTTTTTGATCTAGAGTTGGAAGAGGCCTCAGAGGTCATCTGGTTCAACCTTTTCATTTTATAGAGGGGGAAACAGAAAAGGCAGTTAAATGAATTGCCCAACATCACAGAAATATGAAATAGAAGAGCTCAGATTCAAACCCAGGTTCTGTAACCCATCAGTACTCTTTCTCTTGTACCATATTACTCACTCCACTAATATAGAGTAGCCTTAATAGATGGTAGAAAAAAATTCATCACTGGCAGATAATGTGCTGATTATGAGATCCAGGTTGAGCAGAACTGCCCAGATCTTACTCTCTACCAGAATAACCTCTAAACTACAATGAAATATCAAATTAGGATTTTGACAGAGGACATGATTAGGAAAACTTGATTAAAATGTTTTCAAATAATACTGTGTTCATTTTGAGACTCATTATATGGCTGTTTATTACATGGATGGCAATTTAATGGAAGTGGAAGATTTAGATCTATTCTTTCAGCTGGCCTATCCTTGAGATAACCACTATTTGAGCTATTATGCTAGTGATTACATTGATCCAGATATAAGGGTAGTTGACCATCAGCTCTTTTCTTTAAATTGGAATAGGACTGTAGAATTGATTGAAAAAAAAAGACTCAAGTCAGAGTAATATATGCCAACAGGTCTTTACATGTATGCCTTTAGCTTTTAACCTTCCTATCCCCATTATAATAGCTTGCAATCTAGTTACTGTCTCCCTCTCCAATCTGGCTCTCAAACAACCTTACTCTTTCCTTAATCTATACTTAGGCCAGACTAGAGATTACTTGCCATTTCCCATTCTAGTCTGCTTTCTTATAATTCATACCTTTACACAAGCCATCAATCACTGTTAGAATGTAGATCCTTTGACTTTTTTATTTGTTGAAATAATTATTTCCATTAACAATTCATCTGAGGTGTTACCATCTTCATGGTTCATTTTTTGGTTCTCTAGTTAAAATTTATCCCTACCTTCCCAAAGTATCTCTAAAGTACCTCTTATCTGACTTGTTTTTGGTGAGTAGGGTGGGGACAGTACAGAACTATATAATTTTACTGATAGAAGAAGACTGGGTTTGGAAAATCCTTCTAACAATGCAAATGAACAACTTTTCTGTACATCATACAGTCTGACCTCTACTAATAGTTTGATTTGTATACATTTTACCCTCCTCTGTCCCTACTAGATGATAAGCTTCCTGGATGCAGCAATGATATGATTTTTATTATATTATGCTCAGGGCCTACCACGATGCTCTGCTCATAGTTGGAACTTAGTAAATATTGGATGAATTGAACATCATTCATTGTTTGACTATGGTTCTATACCATTCAAATAAAATGTGGTCCTATTAAGGTTGAGACATATAAGAATTATATTCTTAGGGATTTTCTTCTTTACCCTATATCACCATTACTACCACTGATAGGTGCTATAAGAAGTGATAAATATGAACAGAGAAGCATTGGATGAGTTAAGCGAATTGTAAAGTGAAGGAAGTGGAACCTGGAAAATGATGTACACGGTTCCCATAACAATCTAAAAGGAAAGATTAACAAAACAACTGAAATTTAATGAGTTAAAACTATACTGATTATTAGGCTCTAGAGAAGAGAAATTAAAAAATACCTCCTTCTCTATGAATATATTGGGAGATATGAGGGTTACCTTATACCATGTCAACCTTTTTTATTTGTTGATCAGTTTTGCTAGACTCTTTCCTTTTCTTTTTTATTCTTTGTTACAAGAGGATGTTACATTCTATCTGGGAGAAAGATGTGGGAGGAATATATTGAGAAATATTAGTGATATAAAAACAAAAGATATCACTAATTTATTTTAAGTGGAAGGAAAAAAATTATCAAAAGCCATAGGTGAACATATAAACATCTTAGCCTCTGATAGTTTTAAGGCTTACAATAACATTAGGTAGCAGGCTTGAATATTCAAAATAAGAATGACTTTGGCTTGAAGCCTATGATTTCTTCGTGGTTTTGAACTTTAGAACAGCCTTGAGATCATCACTGTTAGAAAGTTAAAAAGTAGCAGAAAAAAAGGAGAAACAATATGCATTTTAACTTAAAATTAAAGGGCTTTTCAGTAGAGTTGTTTTGGACATTTGTAATTTGAAGAGACTGTTAACAGAAAAGGGGAAAAAATAGAGACAGAAGGTATGACTTCAAAACCATTTTGTTAAAGTGAAGAAAGAGGAAAAAGGAAAGAGGAGGTGAAAGTATATTTTGTTTACCACGGGTTAGCTGCTTTTTTGTGTGTGCAGCAATGTTATCCTGGAGAAACCTTTGTAGTAGTTTATTTTACAGTTGGTTGAATTTATCCCACTAAATATGAAAAAAGAAGAGAGGAGGGGGAGAAAAACCCCAGCAGCTTTTTAAAAAGAAATAATTTCCGGTCACAGAATACTGTTTTTCAGGCTCCTTTATGAACTGTTAAAAAAAAAGTTCTGTAAAAACCAGTGTGTAAACCATTTGATTCTGTGGTGAAAAAGCCTACACTTTACATATCATTCCATTGAGTAAGTTATGAAAGTTTGATCTATAGAACCTGATGAAAAGAAGGGAGAGCAGAGAAGAGAGAGGAGGGGCTGGGTAGGTGAGGAGAGAAAAAGGGAGGAGAGAGAAGGAAAGGGAAAATAATAAGATAGTCTATGCAGACAATATGAATATTCTTTTAAAATATTTAATTCTTTTAATTCTTTTAAAATTTTCAGTTCCAAATTCTCCTTCCCTCCCACCCCCTTAGCCCCTGAGAAGACAAGCACAAATGATATCAATTATACATGAAATCATGGAAAACATATTTCTATATGAACCGTATTGCAAAAAAAGATAAATAAAGAAAACAAGAAAATTATACTTCCATTTGCTCTTAGTTTGTCAATTCTCTTTTTGGAGGTAGATAACATTTTTCCTCATGAGTTCTTTGGAATTATCTTGGATTATTGCATTAATCAATAGCCTTATGTTTTTCATAGTTGACCATCATTACAACATTGCTGTTACTGTGCACAGTGTTCTTATTTCATTTTGCATCAGTTCATATAGATCTTGTCATGTTTTTTTTTTTCTGAAATTGCTCTCCTTATCATTTCTAGCACAATAGAGTTCCATCACAACTATATTCCAAAATCGGTCAACCATTCTCCAATTGATTAGAATTCCATTAATTTCTAATTCTTAGACACCACAAAAATAGCTACTACAAATATATTTGTGTATATACATACATACATACATATATATATACATGTATATATATATATATACATATATATATATATCTCCTTATTCTTTTTCTTTGATCTCTTTGGGATACAGACCTATTAGTGGTATTGCTGAACCAAAGACTATGAACAGTTTTATAGTCCTTTGGGCATAGTTCCAAACTGTTCTTATGGATGTTTGGATCAGTTCACAGCTCTACCAAAAGTGTAGCTATTTTTTACTCATCTCCTTCCAGCATGAGCCATTTATGATAGGTGTGAAGTGGTACTTCAGTTATTTTAGTTTGCATTTCTCCAATTAATTCTCCAATGAAATAAATAAATTATTAAATAAATTCTCAAATTAATAGTGATTTAGAGTATTTTTATATGACTATAGATGGCTTTGATTTCTTCTGAAAACTGCCTATTCATAACATGTGACCATTTATCAGTTGGAGAATGGTTCTTATTTTAGTAAAATTCAACTCAGTTCTCTATATATTTAAGAAACAAATCCTTTAGCAGAGACATTTATTGTAAAGTTTTGTTTTGGTTTTTGATATTGCTTCACTACTGTCTGTGGTATCTTTTAGCAAATATAGCTTCACTGATTATCTCTTTCAATTAGCTCTCTTTTTTTTAAAACCCTTAACTTCTGTGTATTGGTTCCTTAGTGGAAGAGTGGTAAGGGTGGGCAATGGGGGTCAAGTGACTTGCCCAGGGTCACACAGCTGGGAAGTGTCTGAGGCTGGATTTGAACCTAGGACCTCCCGTCTCTAGGTCTGACTCTCAATCCACTGAGCTACCCAACTGCCCCCAATTAGGTCTCTTTTTGCTTTTGCTTTGTTTGCTTTTTTTACTTCAGCTAAAGCATAATTGATTCTGCTTTAGCCCTTCATTTTAATTCTGTGTGTTTCTGTTTTCAGTGTGTTTTTGTAAACAATATATTGTTGGATTCTGTTTTCTAATCCATTCTTCCTTCTGCTTCACATTCACAGTTATGATTACTGTGTATTTCCCTGCATTCTATTTTTCCTTCCTTCCTTTCTTTCTTTCTCTCTTCCTTCCTTTCTTTCTTTCTCTCTTCCTTCCTTCCTTCCTTCCTTCCTTCCTTCCTTCCTTTCTTCCTTCCTTCCTTCCTTCCTTCCTTC
>NC_058133.1:390335438-390352103 GCF_016433145.1 Gracilinanus agilis
CTTTCTTTCTTTCTTTCTTTCTTTCTTTCTTTCTTTCTTTCTTTCTTTCTTTCTTTCTTTCTTTCTTTCTTTCTTTCTTTCCTTCCTTCTCATTTCTATCATCAGTAACAGTAACAATGGTTTTGATGATGATGATAACATGCTAGATATGGAACTAGGGAGATCTAGGTTCAAGTTCTGTCCCTGAAGCTTGCTGTCTTACATATGGATTGTGATTTCTGTTTTACAGAAGGAGCTCTGATAGCCAGTAAAATAATAGCTTCTGGAATATTGAACTTGCAGAGAGATTCAAGTTCAAATATGGGTTGAGGTCCCTTTCAACTTTGAGATTCTGTGATTCTGTTATAAGCTATGAAGGATAAGCAAAGAGAAGTCTCCAAGATATCAGATGATTCATCTTTGGAGGGCTTAAAGAAGAGTATGGGCAATTCTCATGTACATTGGGTGGGAGATGAGGTTTGTACTGGTAGAAAGTTCACTACTGATAGAAAGGGTATCGTACTAATGGGACCCCCAGTTCTATCTAAATTGGTGTTATTTCAAATTTTAACAATCTAGCTTTGACTTACATCAGAAAGAACGCCATAGAATATCTGATTTCATATTCTGCCTCGTGTATATATTTAATACTAGCAGTCTGAGAAGGGCTTGAGAAGCAAACTTTTAGCAGACACAATAGGAAGAAGAAATATAAAATAGACTAAAAAATATCGAAAGCCTGGATAGAGCTGGCCTATAAAACACACAGATTGGCTTAAGTGTGAAGAGAAACAAATTTGGAATGAGGTGATGGATTCTGCTTCTCAAGATACAATCTTAAAGACACAGGCATTGTTTGCTAAAGGAGAAAAGACATGGAAATGCAAAGAACGACTCAGAATTCTAGCATTTTAGTAAGACTTTAAATGGGAAGGATGGAGAGGGCAGAGAGTGGTTAATGGTTAATGGTTTTTGCTGTGAAGTTGGAGGTTGAGCTGAACTTGGCATGCATTTGGTTGGCAAATGAGTTGCATTTATGTACTTGGTTACAAGCCAGAATTACAAAGGGAAAACAGAATTATAAACCATTTTAGATGTTAGCTAAATTTTTAGCTGTTCTGCATTAAGCCATCTAGTGTGTGTCCTCTTTGTCTTTGTCTTGCAAGATAATTAAATTAGCTCATTTGGGAATTGCTCATCCTAGAGAAGCATATGCTAAAAGTTCATTTACTTCTCTCTCTCTCTCTCTCTCTCTCTCTCTCTCTCTCTCTCTCTCTCTATATATATATATATATATATATATATATATATATATATATACACAATTTTACAAAGTAGTTCACTCTCATCATTTTTCTTCTTCCATACTGTCTGAAGACTCTTGAAGGAGTATAATGATTTGTGGCAGAACTTGCCTTACTTGTAACCAAAGTATGCTTTGATATAATTAGATGGATTCCAGGGAAGGTTTCACTGTCAAAAATATGTTTCCTTAAATTCTATTACTGCAGAATGATTTCTATGAATTAATTAACTCCTTTAAAAAAACTTTAAAAATAGAAATGTACCTGGAAAGTTAATAATTTCTTAATCCAGAATTCCACTATTGACACACTAGCATTAATTAATGCAGCCAGATGTTTTGTTTTTATTTTTTTCTGAGTTTTATTGGAGTATGGGAGAGGGAGAGGCAATTTTGGTCCTGGGGAATTTCTTTGCATGGGCAAGTTTGGGTTAGAGCTAGAGATAGCCATTAGGTGGTACAAAGATGCTGGCAAAATGTGGTAGGGGGAGGAAAGAAGGGATTCCGGGATTGGGGAGGGGAGGAAAATACAAAAAGGGATGGCATAGCCATTAAACTTCACCTGATTGACAATTTTTCTTAGGTCTTCTCTCTAGTTATATACATGGAGGGGAAGACAATTACCTTTCCATGGCTTTTCTTTGATGAACCCTTCTGCCCTGCTAGTGCTTCTGAAAGAGCTGGAAGACATCAGAAACCAAGGGAAGTCAAGAATCAGGCAGTCATTAACATTTACTGATTCACTCATCGTGTACTGAGCACTTTGCTAGGAAGAAACCCTGGTCCTTGCCTTTCCTGAGCCAAAAATATCAATAGCAAAGGCAAGACAGACTGCAAAGAAAATAAAACAAGAATGCTGTAAACACTCACCTGACATGTAAACATCTATCTAAGCTGTTACAGCTGTACATAATCTTGAAGGGTTGCCAGGGCTTAGTCTGGGCCAGGTGGGAGGAGGTGTTTCTAGTAGGTATTTTGAAGGAAGAAGGGTTCACAGTTTAACAGTGATCAAGTAGACTCTGTCAGGGAAAAGATGTGAATGTAAGCTTGAGAACTGGAGAGGACAGGTGTTCATTTGGACATATAATAATTTTGCCCTTCGGAGACAAGAATAGAACTTAAAGCAAAGCTTAGCTGAAAGGCCAGGGTACAAGCTGTGAGATGGAAGAAAAGAAGTGAGAGATGAGGAAAGAGAAAATTTAGACATGGAGAAAAAAATCAGATCCATATGTGGAAGATAAAAGCTAATATTATAGAACACTTTAAGGCTTTTTGAAAGCTTTTAGCTACATGATTTCATTTGATCTGCATAACAGTCCTGTGGAAGAGATGTTATAATTAATCCCATTTTATAGATAAGCAAACTGAGGCCCAGAAAGGTTAAGTAGACTTGCTCAGGGTCCCTTTCCTAATACATATTAGAAGCAGGATCGATAATTAGGTCTTCTTGACTTCAAGCCCAGCACTCTACATTTGGCAGCAGGAACGATAAAGTGACACCAAGCATTGTCTCAGGAACTACTCAGAGGTTAATGGGATATGAAGGCCCCATAAGCGTGAGGAAGGAGTGGCCAACATGGGGGCCACCACAAGCATTCTTATGAAGAGAGCTCAGACACTGTCTCCGTTTCTGAACGTGGAGGGATGGGAGTGTAGTAGGGTGGGATGGGTCTCTATTACAATCATCAAACTGTTCTTTAAAATGGTGTGACTGTGAAAAATTTGTATTGCATTAAGAGAAAAAAAATAAAGTTTCAGAGAAAAAAATAGTTATGATCTAATGTCCTGAAATTCTAAAAGCTAAAAATGTTTCAAGATGAAAGGAGAGCCCCAGCAAAATAAAGTCCTGGCAACGAAATCATGAATGATCCTAGTTAAACACAAAAGGGGGACGCCTCTGAAGAGTTTCATGACTAACACAGATGAAAAAAGCACATACATAAAAGATGGAATACACAATAGGAAATAAATAATAACCAAAAAAGAATATAAAACATTGCCCTGGAGCTATAAGAATAATGTTTTGGAGATAATAACTAAGATGGAATGAATGAGAGTTAAGACATATACTAAAGATAAAAATATGGCTTTTAAAACTATATTTAAGGGGGAGCTAAGTGGCTCAGTGGATTGAGAGCCAAGCCCAGACATGGGGGGGGGCTGGGATCAAATTTGACCTCAGATACTTCCTAGTTGTGTGACCCTGGACATGTCACTTAACCCCAATTGCTTAGCTCTTATCTATCTGCTCTGTGGCCTGGAATCAATATACAGTATTGATTCTAAGTCCAAATAGAAAGGTTTTTAAAACAAACAAAATATAATTAGGATCACAAGGGAAGTAAGAATAGGATTGATCCACTTTTGGGAGGTAGATGACAATAATATTAATGGATGCTATTGGGAGTAGGGAGATTCCTTAAACTATATATTGATTAGCTTGACATTGGTCTCTGTTGAGCATTTTTATTCTTGTCTTGGATGAGGGTATAATTGTCATGTTGCTCAAATATTAAAATGGTACAAAGCTGGGACAGGTAACTGATGGGATAAATGTCAGAACCAGTTTCCAAACAATTGCATTGGACTGGAAAAAAATGAACCAAGTCATATCAGATGAAATTTAGTAGGAATAAATCCACTCAGCTCCCATGTTCATATTCCTAAAGTACAATTCAAATCATGCCATTTAATCTGTTCATGAAGCTTTCGTGATTATTTCTAGAATAAAATGAGACGCTCCTTAGATTACTTCTCTTTCATTCATCCTCTGTTTTAATCAAACTGATTAGAAACAGCAAGCTATTTCCTCCATATTACATATGATTTCCTCCCTCTATACCTTGAAACAAATATGATCCTTTCCCATCTTCTCCCTGTGTAGTCCCTAGGATGCTCTATTCAAGTGTCATCTCCTACATGGGGTCTTTCAAGATCACCCATTCCAGTTGCATTTATTTCCTTGCTTATCTGTTGCAGCCACCCAGAAGAATGAAATGTAAGCACCTACATGGCAGGGGCTGTTATTTTTTGTCCTTGTTTCTCCAATTCCTTTCATATAATAGGTGTTTGATAAATGTTCCTGGAATTGTACTTAATTGAAATTAGGGGAAGGCTCTCAGTTTAGACAAATAATCTGAAGGACTGTCATATGGAAGAAATAGACTATTCATTATAACACAGAGAAATAGGAAGAAGCACACAGGAATGTTTACCATATAGAACTGCTACTCTCTTCTCTCTTTTCTCCAAAATCACAGGACTCTAAAATAAGCTAATCTCAAATCACAGCAATGGGACCCTAATTTCACTTACTTGTATGTGTTGTTTGTAGTCAACCCTATCCCAGCGAAGAGGATTATCAGGACCATTTTTACCTTGTTGGTACTACAACTCACCTACCCTACCTTCTTGACTGTGCTGATATAAATATAAAAGTGTGAAATTGATTGTTTTGCCAAGTAGTGAGTTTACTATCTTTCACTGAAGTCTTAAAGTAAGGCTGGATAATCATTTGGCAAGGATGCTCTAAATGGGTTCCTAAATAGCACAGGAAGTAGGGCTGGTCAATCCTAGTAATAGTAATACAATAAATAACATTTATATAGCACTTTAAGTTTAGAAAAGTGACTTACACACATTGTCTCTTTTAAGCTTCCCCATATAAGTATGTGTTATTAATTTTGTCTCTATTTTATGGGTGAGGAAACTGAGTCTCAGATAAGTCATGTTACCTCAGTTGTGAATTTATGACTGAAAGGCACTTAAACTTCTCCCTTGCATTTCCTTCGTTAAATTGTTATTTGTGAATGAATTATGGAAAAAAAGGATGTAGGAGTAATCTGGGCTCTGATTCTTTCTTCTGAATCTAATTTCTATGTCTACTCTTACAAAAAAGAATAGAAAGGAAAACATTTTAAAAAGAGAAAAGGAGACAGATTTCTGAGCAAAGAGATTATTTGGCTTCCTACTTCCTATAGTACTGGAGCGGGCTCTGAGCAGCCAAGAGAGAAGAGAAACCAGGTTGGGAGCATTTCCTCCTGTCTGTCTGTCTCTCCTCTTTTTGCCTTTATCTCTGTCTTTCAGGGTTTCTTCAATTCTTTGCATTTGTCTCTGTCTCAAAGTAACAGAATGGTAGTTTTTTAAAACTATTTTTGTGTGTGTGTCTGTTCAAGGTTTCTTATTTTATCCAAGAAAGACCCCTCCTCTTCTTCCAAAAGATAATTTTATCAAGTGTATGAAATTTTATTTACCTTCATTTTATGAATCTAATATCCAAAAATTAATACATCTGATGGTCTGGACAATATTCTAAATTTGGGTAGCCATCGAGATGGCTTTTGGTGGTCCTTTATACGATGAAAGCTAAGTATATTCCTCAGTGACAAACACCTTTGGCCTTCGGAGCTATATGAAGTATAGTTTTGTTAAGTAGGTTAGCTCAGTGGAAAACTTCTGGGTGAAAGTAGATCTTTAGCTTGGGCAAATTTCATTCCAGACAGAGGAGATCACCAACTAGATATAGGAATGTGCTTGCAGAAAGCAGCAGGCTGGACCCTTATATTAGTTCATCGTAATGAACTCTACAGCTTATTGGCCCTACAGCAGTTTCTGTTCTCTATAGATGGACTACCTGGCTTATTATTGGTAATCTGAGATGCAATTTTTCTTTTAGAGAGCTTGTTGCAAGTACTATACCAGTGATACATAGACCAAATCCTACAACTAGCCACGTTTCATTCCTAGCCATCATGTACAAGACCCAGGAAAAGGGCACTTTCAGTCAATCCTTGTTGTTGACACTTAGACTCTCCCCACTTTGCCTGCAATTTTTAAGTGTGAGAAGGCTAAATTTCCATAAAGTTACTGAGTAGGTCAATTTAAAGTTGGCTGAAAATTCTTAAGCTCTCTGGCCCAGCTTCAAATGAGTCTAAGTATCAAATGTCCCCTGAGCTTGATTGCAATCTTGTCCTTTAGGTCCAGTGGAATAAACCAAGCTACTATAACAACCCACAAACCAATAATCGAGATGCCATTGATAGAACATAAAGCAGCTCGCAGAACAGGAGAGGTTATGAAACCCTGACATTATTAATTTCTTTGATCATGGATCTAGAACTTGAAGAAATATCAGAGATCTCTTTATTTTATAAATGAAGGTCAAGGGTGGTTAAGTAATTTATTAAAGACCACACAGCATGTAAGCATCAGAGGTGAGATTTGAACACAGGTTCTCTCTCAAAACAATGTCGTTTCCATTGTACTCTGCCTCCTAGTTCCTCTTGATGATTTTTTTTTGCGCTAGTGATTTATGAAGTAAATTTATGAAGTTTTGCCATCTTTTTTAATGGATTACTTTTGGTTATGGAGGTAAACAGGATTATGTGATTTGCCCAGGGTCACAGAACTAGTTAGTGACTAAGGCTAGATTTGAACTCAAGTTTTCTGTACTCCAAGCCCGGTACTCTATCCACTTCACCACTTAGCTCCCTACCACCTGATCCCCATGCATTTACTAATAATACCACCCATTTCTCTTCACATATGCATAGGACACATACCCATTGTTTGACACAAATTAGTGCAAATGTTTAGAATTTAGTCTTCAGGTAAAGCAGATGAGTTAGGGCTGGGGTGACCAACATGTTCCATCAGAATCATATTAAAATGTGAATGGGAAATATTTATCCAAATCAATGAAAACACAAGAGAGCATAATTAGCGGTAAAATGTGGTTTTCTGGATCAATATATAGTCACCAGGGATACTGTTTTGGGTTTAGTGGCACCTTTTCTATTTGAGTTTGATGCTTATGAATTAGAGGGAAAAGGCCAGAAGGGGCAGATGGAAGGAAGGAATGATGCTGGAATTGAGATAGTGGGCTGGAGGAGTGGAAGTCATTGGTCCTGGAAGCATGACCCCTGACTACTCTGCTTAATGGCTATGTAAATTTGGGTTGTTTACTTTTCTCAGCCTTTTTATGGGGAAAATGATGCTTCTATTTCCCAACCTATAGAGTAATTAAGAAGAAAACCTTTTGTAAACCTTAAAATGCATTATTAAAGGGATCATGATTCTTCAAATACTCAATAAACAAATAGATCTATCACCTCATCCACATGTTTTTCCCCCTTTACCAATGGGAATTGTGACCCATCCTTTCCTGTCATCTAGTGAATTCTTATCTGTGTTTTCTATAATTCTAACACAGGAGTTCTACCTGACATGCTAGATAGGGGCTTTCCTCATGACCTGTTAACCTAAAGTCAACAATGGAGCACATGCAGTATCCATGAGTAATCCCTTATACTTACCATGAGGTCAGTCCATCTCTTTTGATTCTACTTATTTGATGATATCATTTACAGCTGTTCACCTTCAAAATTCCCCGGTTGTAACATGCTGAGACTAGTTGAAGCCCACCACATACCTCTGCATCATCCTTCAATTCTTTAGAGATTGTAGGGTTCCATAATTCCCAGCCATATAAAATCATCAGGAGATCGCTGGCATTTAAAATTCAGATCTTCCCATTCAATAAGAAGCTTAGAATCATTAAAGGATCTTTGCAGGTTTTTCAAAGGTAATTTTGCTTATTCTCTTCCTTTTGTTAAACTCGGGGTCCAATTTATTGTTTACTTATAGTATTTAGCCAAGATAGATGCTGATGGATGAAATTTGTTTTGAAATTTATTCAACTACATACACATCATAAATTAGACCACACAAGGGTCATTGTTACTACTTATAAAATACATCAGTATGAGTGGGAAATAAATCCTCCTTATACTACGTAAGCCCTAGAAAACACACACACACTCATGCATGCATGCAAACACACAAATACACCCTATAGCAAATGTTTCTCCCAAATAGAAAGGTAAATCATCAAGAGATTTATTTCAGACCTGCCTAATTTTATATTTTTGGCCCAATGCCTGATTTCCTTTATGTTGAAGTTATTTGGATATATGATCATTTGTGTGGTCAGCTGAGCATACTCACTCTATTAATATAAAATATTATTTGTGTGTGTATTATTTTACTGATTTTTATACTTCTGACCTAGTGCCTAAAATATACTGCCATAGCTTTCAAATAATACCTAATTTATTTAAAAGGGCTAAGAAGGCCAGTTGGTTTGTGCCTGATATATTTCTACATGTAATTTAATTATATTACTATGCTTCTTCTGAGCTGAAAGAAGTAGGGGCAATGGAAATCTTGCATACTTAGAGCTAGTGCTGGGGATTGGTATATTATGTCAATTTCTGGACTATATGATATGAAATTCATCTGTAATTCTTTTTGGCTCATGATATTTTCATGTAAAATATATTATTCTATTTAGGATGGAATGAAGTGTTTTTTTTTACTTTCCATCTTAGAATCAATACTATATATTGGTACTAAGGCAGAAGAGAGGCAAGCCTAGGAAATGGAGGTTAAGTGACTTGCCCAGGGTCACAAGTATCTACAGAGTGTCTGAAGCCAGTTTTGGACCCAAGACTTCCTACTTCCAGGCCTGGCTCTTTTCCCACTACCATCCCCTGGAATGAGGTTTTCTGATTATGTAACTGTTACTAGAATGTGTGAAAAACTTGTTAGACAAATCTGTGTATTCCTCAGGAGTTGTAATCAGTTATTCTGTATGTTTTTTCTGTAATTAGATAAGCTTTTATTTTTTTACTAAGCTTTATTTATTTATTTAAGGTACTAAGCTTTATTTATTTATTTAAGGTTTAATTTGTTTAATTATTTATTTAGTTTTATAGATTATATATATATGTCATATTAAATGTTAAATATTTGTTATTTAAATATTTATTTATTATTTACTAAGTTAAATATAGTAGGAGGCCTTAAACCCATAAATGAAGTACAGGGATGTCTATCCGAAGCATATGAATGCCATACTCTTGGTAGAATGGGTAGATGAGAATAATTTGTTTCAGTGGCCATGAAGGTGGCTGAATTAGGCATTATGGAGTACTTAGAGCTCAATCAGACATCAGAGATGCCAAGGCCATCTACTGTATCCTGGTTATAGTTAGTCGTCTAGACTTTTGTCTTGCCACTGGACTTTGATGACCCTGGAAGGGGAAATCAGGCTGATGAATTTGTGCAACTCTGCCTCATTTAAATTCAATTCATGCTCAAATTAAGACATTACTCCCTGATGTCACTGGTTCTCTTTGAAAATGAAGGATAAGCAACAACTTAGATATGGCGGGAGGTAACAAAGGACAAGTTTGTACCTATGGAAATGTTAAATTATTATTGGGGAGGGGGCAGCTGGGTAGCTCAGTGGAGTGAGAGTCAGGCCTAGAGACAGGAGGTCCTAGGTTCAAATCCGGCCTCAGACACTTCCCAGCTGTGTGACCCTGGGCAAGTCACTTGACCCCCATTGCCCACCCTTACCAGTCTTCCACCTATGAGACAATACACCAAAGTACAAGGGTTTAAAAAAAATTATTATTAGGGAGACAAGTTCCTTGACTAATTAACATTTTGTTCAAAAATTGCCGATTATAGCCCTGATTGCTCAATATTAAGAGTTACAACTAATACAACATGAGGTATTCTGCAGAGGTTCTTAAAATTAAAGAGGTGTCCACATACCTAAAAATGGTTGAGAAGCACTGCTCTCATCAAAAGCCTGCTCCTTCCAGCTGCTTTCCATAGGCAGCAATCACTATCCATAGCTCCAGCACTAGTCCCTCATCCCCTCTTTCTTGTTGCTTTGTATCCTGGCCAGGGAACCCCTGGGGCTCTCTAGACCACACTTGGGAGGAATTCTGGCTTAGATGATGCATGACCAGGAAATAAAATACAATATATCAAATAGTTGTCCCCACTTATCATATCCGAATTATGACAGCTACAAGGAAAATTACAGAAAAGCCAGTAATATAATATACTTGGCTCACATATTACATCATCTTTTAGTGAGGGCTATAGTGTTCTTGTGGTATATGGTATACATCTTAGTGAAGTGAGTTCTTGCCCATGGGCTTTGGTCTGTGGTATACCACTTCAGAAAGATGAAGGTGGAACAGACATGTCACCTGACTGAAGAACTCCTTTCCTGAGAGTCCATTTTTCTGCAGTACTGTGTGAACAATTTTCATGTTATGGCTATTTATATGTGTGATTAAATAAAATCCAGGCAGATAGTATACGGTTAAGTAAAACCAAAAATATTTGTCATCATTACTGTGATAAAACTTTTATTATCATTTCACAACATTTCATGAATATAAATTTTTTGTAGACTCAAAAATCTTCTAATCCTTTGACTCTACACTGTTCTATTTGACTAGAAATACTCATGATGACTTCATTTCTTGTTTCCCAAGATTAACAATGAAATGTTAAAGATTCATGTAAAATCTATAGCAATCCATAAATACAATGTTGCTTCAGTTCCTTCCTTCCTTCCTTCCTTCCTTTCTTCCTTCCTTCCTTCCTTCCTTCCTTCCTTCCTTCCTTCCTTCCTTCCTTATTTCCTTCCTTCCTTCCTTTCTTCCTTCCTTCTTTCCTTCCTTCCTTTCTTTCTTCCACTTCATCTAGGTGTTATTCTTTGTAGTTCCAAGGGAGGAAACATTTTATTTTAATTTTTTCTATGTTCTTTTAAAAATATTTTACCTCAGTTCATTTTCAAATCTGCTTTTTTGTCTCTGATTCTGTCTATTGACCTCTTGAAGGAAAAGTGATAAACTATTAGTGGTATACCCTATACATAGACACTTAGGGGAAGAAGGGAAGTTTCTACTAGCTAACCTAATGTTCAATTTGTAATTCTTAGAACATAGGCACTAATAGATTAGATGTAGCCCAATCTTACATTCTTTTTAATCTTATTAACTTCCAAAGGTCTCATATATTTTGAAATATTTTAATAATATGAAAAATGAATTCTATCTTTTCAGTTTTGTACATAAAACGTGTTTTTATTTTCTTTAGCAGTTTTTAATGTAGTGCTATTTAGGTTTGGTCCAGGAAATGCTTGAGCCATATGACAATCTGTTGTTTTGGGTAGGAAAAAATTTTTTTACTGATAACTCAAAATTAATAATAATAACACATGTATATATTCTGTTACATATATTACCTCATTTGATTCTCCCAATAGCTTTGTGTTATAACTAGTCTAAGGCAGTAATTCTTGACCTTTTTGTGTGTATCATGGAGCCCATTGATAGTCTGGGGATGACTATGGACTTCTCCAAATAATGCTTTGAAATGCATAAAATACATGGAACTACAAAGAAAAGAAATTATATTGGACACGGTTGTCAAAATATATTGTTTTAAGTTCATTTATTCTAGGTTAAGAATCCATGAAATGTTATTATGCCCATTTTGCACATGAGGAAGCTGATGCTCCAAGAGATTAATTTACTTTATTCAGAATTACGTGGCTATGTAGCTGTTGGCCAAGCTTACTTTTTTCCACCATGTCTCACTTCGTCAGTAAAGGTTTATCTTCTTAGTGAAGGGCAGCATATTTTCAGTGGGTCAGCATTTTAGTATAAAAGCTCCTGGTAATGTTTTGGCTGGGGCTATGGGGGAATAACCAAATCAAATATCTGAGTCTCAATTCTCCCTCTCTTAAAGTACTTAAGGTTAAGAGATAAAACAGTGACAGAATTCGTAATCGGTTTCCAAAATCTCCACTTCCTTGCTGAACAATCTTTGCATTCATTGTTTCTCTCTTCATTTTTAATCACAACTGCTTTAGTGTGTAAGGTATTTTTCCTTTGCATTTCTGTAATTACAGGAGGTAATTGCTTCTATCGTCTGATGATAAAGGACTTTCCCATTAAATTTTCTAGGGATTTCCTGCTGCCCCATTTTTAAGCATATGAGAGTAGCACCCTAAAAAGAAATCTGTTTTTTATTTGACCCACAGTAGGTTGGAATCTTGAAAATACAATGCAGATTTGTAACTTGCCACACATCTGAAAGCAGAAAAGAAACTGGAAGGGGAAAAGAAATATTATAAACTTTGACTCAAAATATCCTTTGCCAGCTGAGTGCCTTGTATTTGTGACAGTTGTTTGACTCAGAAACCTTCCCTTGGTTTCAAACATTAGCTCCATTTTCCAGTTGAGGTTTTGTGCTAATGTATTGCTGATTTGAAAATGCATAAATATCTTCAGCCTTGTGTATGATGCAGCAAAGATCTGGAATTTTTCTCTTCTTTGAGGCAAGAGGAGGACCTTTCCATGCACTGGCTGTGACCAATCAAGTTTTGCCTGATGCCAAAAAATTAAACACAGTAAAGCCAGACCTTGTCAGCAACGAGTTGATTGCTTTAAATAAGGGAGATTTCCTGAATGTTTAAATTGAAACTTCGACTTTGATTAAAGCAAAGAGAAGTACCAGGATGGCTTCCTAACTATTTAGTTCCTAAAATTCCTGTGAGGTCTGGAGATGACAAATTCAATTCTGATGTGCTGTGTTTTACACTCTGCAGGCTGTAGTAAAAGGGAAAACTAATCAAGCTTGGGTTTCCCATGGGCTGAGCTTTAAGATGTTTTCCTATTTAAAGCCATGGAAATATGTTAAAACCCACATAGGCAGGGTGAAGTTTATACAAGGCAAAATCTATGGGACCATGTTTTTGCACAGTGTGCATATTTTGACTTTTCATTATTTTTTTGTTTGTTTAATCTTTCATCCTGTTTAAAATTATATTCTGACCACATTTTTATTATAAAGATGTGAGAGGATAGTTGGATAGGCATTCAGAGAGATCTCAGAAGGACTTTGGTGTCAAGTAGAAAATATTAGTTCTCACTTTATATATATATATATATATATACACATATATATGTTATTGAAAAGCAAAAACAAAACAAAACAAAAGAATGGCCATGACAGACCTACTAAGACTATTACTGGGCCAAGATGCAAAATTAAGAATTTGCCCTTAAAGAGAATATTGCGCTTACTGATATGCTATCAATTAGATTTTCTTTTAGAACATGGAAAAATATTCATCATCTGTTAGCCACATACATTAAGAAAGAGAATTCAAAGGATCCATATGCCATTTCAGTAGACTAGAACTTTCATGTAGAGGGGTTGTAATTTACATAAACTATGGTTCATAAACAAACTTTTCATGAGAGTCAATGTTTTGCCAAATCACAGACTCTCTGAGTTTGAAGGGACCTTGGGGCCATCAAGTCCAATTCATAAAGGAAAAAGAATCCCATTATAACATAGCCAACACTTAGTCATACAGTCTTCACCAAAGATCTGTGAGAGACAGAGACAGAGATAGAGACAGAGAGACAGAGAGAGACAAAGAGAAAGAAAGACAGAAAGACAGAGACAGAGAAAGAGAGAGAGAGATACAGACCGAGACAGAGATCTTTGAATATACTATGTTTCAAAGAGCTCCATTACACCTATGGATAGCTCCAACTGGGAATTTTTTCTTAACATCAAGCCTACATTTCCCTTTTTGCTCCTTTCACCTATTTGCCCTTAGTTCTGCCCTCCTGGCTTCTATTTTCTGGTAAGAGATCAGCCATTAGGATAGTAGGGAAGAAACTGGATTTTGTTTTTAAAGTTTTCATCTTTATATCTCAATTTTCTACTTATAAAGTGGTGGGTAATAGTAAAAATTCATGAAGAACTCTACTGAGAAAGTGGTAAAAATCCACTGTTTAGTTTCTAGAAGCTATCCATCTTCAAACTATTTTACAACCCTATTTACATGTCTTCTGAAAAGAAGTGTTTCCCACAAAGTTATTGAAAAAAAATTCACCAAACATTTATAACATAACCACACCTGTCCCCCATGCCTGGAATCTGTCCTCCATACCTCAAATGCTTTCCTTCTTCATCTCCAACTCCTGACTTTCCTCATATCCTTCAAGTCCCCGTTAAGACCCAATCTTCTATAGAAAGCCTTTCCTAATCCCTCTTAATTCTGGTGCCTTCCCTATGTTGGTTATTTCATATTTGTCTTGCATATAGCTTTTTGGCACATAATTGTTTGCATATTGTCTTGCACATTAGACTGTGAGCTCCTACAGGGCAGAAACTCTCTTTTGCTTTCTTTGTATCTCTGGTACTTAGGATAGTGCCTGGTACCTAGGAAATGTTTAGTAAATATTTATTAATGAACCATAGACTGAACCCACAATGTTTTATTGTCTGGCAGGGGTCCTAGGTGACAATCAAGTCTTATCTATACCCAAGAATGAATTCCTTCTGCATATTTGACAAATATTCTTCCAAACTCTGCAAAAAGACGCTCTAAAATGCTGAGAAAGCATTTTGTTTCAATATTTTGACTTTCTATCAATTTTAGAAAAAGGCTAAAGGTTCTTGAAGTATGAATAATCTCATGGTTTTGTCCTTGGGCAGAGTAGTGAGTGCAACAATAGTACCCAAGCTAATTCTTTCAGGCTGTTCTAGGTAAACAGCTTATTTCCTGTTCACTGACATCCTCAGACCTCAGTAGTCGCATCCACTGAAATTAGGATCACAAACATGATCGCGATAGCTACTGTGTCTGGGCAGGGCTAGAGAATGAATCTCTTTTGCTAAGTTGACCAAGAAACTCAATCTAAGAAGGAACTATTCAAAACTCAAATGGCTGGCTTACCTATGCTCTTCTTTATTTTCCTATTTTCAGAAAGAGTGAATTGTGGCTTGACTAAACTGATGGAATTGAATAGTTAGACATGTGTCCATACAATTTATTTCTAGTAACAGAAAATGATGGGAGCTTTAAGTAGTTTATCTCAGTTTTTTAAAAAATGGATCCTTCTTTGCCCTATTTGTTGTATTAACTTTTTAAGCTTTTAATTTTTTTTAAATAATAAAGATGAATAGCTTTAGAACTCCACTAGAGATCATTTAGTCCAGAGGTTCTTAATATAGGATCTATGAATGGAAAAAATAATAATAGCATTTGAATGTAATTAATTTCCTTTGCAGTTTGTTGTATTTTGCTTAATGCATTAAAATGATGCTAAAGGAATCTATGTATGTTGCAAAAAGAGTAAGAGCCCCCCTTTTTAGTCCAATAGTCTAATTTTACAGATGAGGAATTTAAAGTTAATGCAAATGCTAATATAACACTTAAAAAATTCACAAATCACTTTACAAATGTTTGCAGTAAGTCTCTTGAGATGTAGCCCCAGATTCTCTGAGTGATATTTTCTCAAAGATGAATTCTGTATGAATTCTGTATGAATTCAGAAGTAGCAAAGATAGAAGTAATGAAGATATTCACTACTATCTTGTTTAAGATTCATAACAACCTATGATGAAGGCAATATGGGTTTTGATGATTTCTTTTTTTGTAGATAAGGAAACAGGTCTAGAAAAGTGAAGGGGCTTGACCTTGGTCCCATAGCTAATATGGGTATCAAAGTTCCTCAATCCCAAGTCATTTTGAGCTTCAGGTTTAATATTTTGTTATGCTATGCTGTTCAGAATGGTTCCATAATTTGCTCAGGGTCACCCAGTGGAGGTAGGTCTTAAACCTCAAGGATTTAGAGCTGAAAGGAACCTTAGAGTAAGTAGCAAAGCTGGGACTTAGGCCAGGTCTTTCCTCTCCAGATCCAGTGACTCAAACACACACTCACACACATTCAAAGCTTGTATATCTCTCTAGGCTTAACTTTTTTTTTCTTTCCTTACTCCCTAATATTTGGAGAGTCAATTTTTAAAATAATTTCATTGTCTTCCAACTTAAGATAAATATGTATGTATTTTAAAGCATCAACATTTCTCATTCTTTTGAAAAGGGTTTTTATTTTACATAAAACGTATTTATCAACCATTTGCATAAAGAGTGGGTACACCCTGATTACTAGTGGGCTGCCTGTATAATCATTTCACATTTCCCTTAGAAATCTAAAAATTTTTTAAACAAACAAAAATAAAAGTTCAGTAATAGGAAAATGGCATTTTGATCAACCCTCCCACTATGGTTAAGTATAAACTTGGCCCTTGTGGCCACCGAGGAATTCAAACTTGTGTTAGAAGAAAAGTTAAGGACGTATTTATGTGAATACCAAATTAGCTGTTTCAGAAACAAATAAACTCCCTCTCTCTGAAATGAGAATGTTTGAACACTCGATTATAGAGCTGGTTGGTTTTGATCTTTAGAAGCCAGTGGTGACTTGCACTGTATGTTCTCCTTTTGCCAAATTACACCATAAACTGCCCACTATTGCTGATGAGCAGTTTCACTTGCCACTGTAATATAAATGTTTGTTTAAAGTCCCTTTTTTCCCTCCCTTTAGAGATGTTGATAAAATGACTGCTTTCTACACATAGATTATTTTCTTTTTAGAAAGAAATATATATATATATATATATATATATATATATATATATATATATAT